>NC_074677.1:6648495-6785995 GCF_029448725.1 Salvelinus fontinalis
GTCTCTCTCTCTCTGTCTCTCTCTCTCTGTCTCTCTCTCTCTCTCTGTCTCTCTCTCTGTCTCTCTCTCTCGTCTCTCCTGTCTCTCTCTCTCTCTCTGTCTGTCTCTCTGTCTCTGTCTCTGTCTCTCTCTCCAGACCCCCAGCGTTCTGCCACTGTCAGTGTGTGTGTGTTATCTTAGTCCTCCATCTCTCTGCTCTTGCCGTGTTTCTGCACGTACAGCCCTTAGTCTCTTATCAGTCAAAAAGATGGGAGAGAGGAGAGGTGAATGGGAGGGAGAGGGAGGAGAGAAGTGAAAGATGTGAGAGAGAGGTGAAAGATGTGAATGGGAGGGAGGGAGAGAGAGGTGAAAGATGTGAATGGGAGGGAGAGAGAGGAGAGAAGTAAAAGATGTGAATGGGAGGGAGAGATGAAAGACATGGATGGGAGAGAGAGGTGAGAGGTGAAAGATGTGAGGGGGAGAGAGAGGTGAGAGGTGTGAAAGATGTGAGGGGGAGAGGGGAGAGTAGAGGAGTGAGGTGATAAGATGTGAATGGGAGGAGGAGAGAGGTGAAAGATGTGAATGGGAGGAGGAGAGAGGTGTGAGGTGAAAGATGTGAATGGGAGGGAGGGAGAGAGGTGAAAGGGAGGGAGAGAGGGAGTGAGGTGAAAGATGTGAATGGGAGGAGTTGAAAGGGAGGGAGAGAGAGGAGGAAAGCGGTGGTCAGTCTGTGGCTTCTTTCCATGTGAGTAATGTGTTCTGTGTAACAGTAAGGCGTTCTGTGTTCTGTGTAACAGTCATGTGTTCTGTGTTCTGTGTACAGTAATGTGTTCTGGTGTAACAGTAATTTTGTGTCTGTGTAACAGTAATGCGTTCTGTGTAACAGCAATGCGTTCTGTGTAACAGGAATGCGTTCTGTGTAACAGTAATGTGTTCTGTGTAACAGTAATGTGTTCTGTGTAACAGTAATGTGTGTCTGTGTAACAGTAATGTGTTTGTGTAACAGTAAGTGTTCTGTGTAACAGTAATGCGTTCTGTGTAACAGCAATGCGTTCTGTTGTAACAGGAATGCGTTCTGTGTAACAGTAATGTGTTCTGTGTAACAGTAATGCGTTCTGTGTAACAGTAATGTGTTCTGTGTAACAGTAATGTGTTCTGTGTAACAGTAATGCGTTCTGTGTAACAGTAATGCGTTCTGTGTAACAGTAATGCGTTCTGTGTAACAGCAATGCGTTCTGTGTAACAGCAATGCGTTCTGTGTAACAGCAATGCGTTCTGTGTAACAGCAATGCGTTCTGTGTAACAGCAATGTGTTCTGTGTTCTGTGTAACAGCAATGCGTTCTGTGTAACAGCAATGCGTTCTGTGTAACAGTAATGCGTTCTGTGTAACAGTAATGTGTTCTGTGTTCTGTGTAACAGTAATGTGTTCTGTGTAACAGTAATGCGTTCTGTGTAACAGTAATGTGTTCTGTGTTCTGTGTAACAGTAATGTGTTCTGTGTAACAGTAATGCGTTCTGTGTGCTCCAATAACGAATTCATCTTCACTCCGACTTTGTCCCTTCCATTAATGCCTGGAATTGCATAGACCCTTTGACATGTGATTTATGCTTTCAAAATGTAAAGTGTAATACTATTTTGGGCAGTTGCCAGAAGTTATATTTTCTAACTCCTGATTTGCCAAGTTAAATAAAGGTTAAATAAAAAAACATGTTGGGGTTTTTTGTTGTCAAAACTGCCTTGTGCAGAACGTTCTGTATTTTCCCATTCACACGCCATCACATAAACGCCATCACATAAACGCCATCACATAAACGCCATCACATAAACGCCATCACATAAACGCCATCACATAAACGCCATCACATAAACGCCATCACATAAACGCCATCACATAAACGCCATCACATAAACGCCATCACATAAACGCCATCACATAAACGCCATCACATAAACGCCATCACATAAACGCCATCACATAAACGCCATCACATAAACGCCATCACATAAACGCCATCACATAAACGCCATCACATAAACGGCCATCACATAAACGCCATCACATAAACGCCATCACATAAACGCCATCACATAAACGCCATCACATAAACGCCATCACATAAACGCCATCACATAAACGCCATCACATAAACGCCATCACATAAACGCCATCACATAAACGCCATCACATAAGCGCCATCACATTAGCGCCATCACATTAGCGCCATCACATTAGCGCCATCACATTATCGCCATCACATTATCGCCATCACATTATCGCCATCACATAAACGCCATCACATAAACGCCATCACATAAACGCCATCACATAAACGCCATCACATAAACGCCATCACATAAACGCCATCACATAAACGCCATCACATTAACGCCATCACATAAACGCCATCACATTAACGCCATCACATAAACGCCATCACATAAACGCCATCACATTAATGCCATCACATTAATGCCATCACATCACATTGCTAACCCATCTTCTCTGCTATAGCCTATATGTACAGGAGCACACACACAGAGGCATGTGGTGGCCAACTAAACACTAACCCAGGGGTTTGTGTGTGTTGAGACAGAGATCTCTGTTGCCCCCTCTCTGTGGAACAGTCCGATTTCTGTATTCATACATGACCAATGACTGACACAGACCCTACAGAGGTTACTAGGTCACACTGACAAAGACCCTACAGAGGTTACTAGGTCACACTGACAAAGACCCTACAGAGGTTACTAGGTCACACTGACAAAGACCCTACAGAGGTTACTAGGTCACACTGACAAAGACCCTACAGAGGTTACTAGGTCACACTGACAAAGACCCTACAGAGGTTACTAGGTCACACTGACAAAGACCCTACAGAGGTTACTAGGTCACACTGACAGACCCTACAGAGGTTACTAGGTCACACTGACAAAGACCCTACAGAGGTTACTAGGTCACACTGACAGACCCTACAGAGGTTACTAGGTCACACTGACAAAGACCCTACAGAGGTTACTAGGTCACACTTACAAAGACCCTACAGAGGTTACTAGGTCACACTGACAGACCTTACAGAGGTTACTAGGTCACACTGACAAAGACCCTACAGAGGTTACTAGGTCACACTGACAGACCCTACAGAGGTTACTAGGTCACACTTACACAGACCCTACAGAGGTTACTAGGTCACACTGACAGACCTTACAGAGGTTACTAGGTCACACTGACAGACCCTACAGAGGTTACTAGGTCACACTTACACAGACCCTACAGAGGTTAATAGGTCACACTGACAGACCTTACAGAGGTTACTAGGTCACACTGACAAAGACCCTACAGAGGTTACTAGGTCACACTTACACAGACCCTACAGAGGTTACTAGGTCACACTGACAGACCCTACAGAGGTTACTAGGTCACACTTACACAGACCCTACAGAGGTTACTAGGTCACACTGACAGACCCTACAGAGGTTACTAGGTCACACTTACACAGACCCTACAGAGGTTACTAGGTCACACTGACAAAGACCCTACAGAGGTTACTAGGTCACACTTACACAGACCCTACAGAGGTTACTAGGTCACACTGACAGACCCTACAGAGGTTACTAGGCCACACTTACACAGACCCTACAGAGGTTACTAGGTCACACTGACAGACCTTACAGAGGTTACTAGGCCACACTGACAAAGACCCTACAGAGGTTACTAGGTCACACTGACAGACCCTACAGAGGTTACTAGGCCACACTGACAGACCCTACAGAGGTTCCTAGGTCACACTGACAGACCTTACAGAGGTTCCTAGGTCACACTGACAGACCTTACAGAGGTTACTAGGCCACACTGACACAGACCCTACAGAGGTTACTAGGCCACACTGACACAGACCCTACAGAGGTTACTAGGTCACACTGACACAGACCCTACAGAGGTTACTAGGTCACACTGACAGACCTTACAGAGGTTCCTAGGTCACACTGACAGACCTTACAGAGGTTTCTAGGTCACACTGACAGACCCTACAGAGGTTACTAGGTCACACTGACAGACCCTACAGAGGTTACTAGGCCACACTTACACAGACCCTACAGAGGTTACTAGGCCACACTGACACAGACCCTACAGAGGTTACTAGGCCACACTTACACACACCCTACAGAGGTTACTAGGTCACACTGACAGACCCTACAGAGGTTACTAGGCCACACTGACACAGACCCTACAGAGGTTACTAGGCCACACTTACACACACCCTACAGAGGTTACTAGGTCACACTGACAGACCCTACAGAGGTTACTAGGCCACACTGACACAGACCCTACAGAGGTTACTAGGCCACACTTACACACACCCTACAGAGGTTACTAGGTCACACTGACACAGACCCTACAGAGGTTCCTAGGTCACACTGACACAGACCCTACAGAGGTTACTAGGTCACACTGACACAGACCCTACAGAGGTTACTAGGTCACACTGACACAGACCCTACAGAGGTTACTAGGTCACACTGACACAGACCCTACAGAGGTTACTAGGTCACACTGACACAGACCCTACAGAGGTTACTAGGTCACACTGACACAGACCCTACAGAGGTTACTAGGTCACACTGACACAGACCCTACAGAGGTTACTAGGTCACACTGACACAGACCCTACAGAGGTTACTAGGTCACACTGACACAGACCCTACAGAGGTTACTAGGTCACACTGACACAGACCCTACAGAGGTTACTAGGTCACACTGACACAGACCCTACAGAGGTTACTAGGTCACACTGACACAGACCCTACAGAGGTTACTAGGCCACACTGACACAGACCCTACAGAGGTTACTAGGTCACACTGACACAGACCCTACAGAGGTTACTAGGTCACACTGACAGACCTTACAGAGGTTACTAGGTCACACTGACACAGACCTTACAGAGGTTACTAGGTCACACTGACAGACCCTACAGAGGTTACTAGGTCACACTGACAGACCTTACAGAGGTTACTAGGTCACACTGACACAGACCCTATAGAGGTTACTAGGTCACACTGACAGACCCTACAGAGGTTACTAGGTCACACTGACAGACCTTACAGAGGTTACTAGGTCACACTGACACAGACCCTACAGAGGTTACTAGGTCACACTGACAGACCCTACAGAGGTTACTAGGTCACACAGGCAGAGGTCCAGTTTTGAGCTACCAGATAGGGCTGTTTACAAAAGGCATTATTGTTTACCTTTGTGATTAAAAGCGTTGTTTGTTATTTTCCCCGGACGTTTATGTACCTCCCTAGGCCAGATTACCAACCTGGCCGCCATTAAAAGCCCATCAATCACCTTGGCATGTCTTTCATATAACCAACTGGGTTTACCACTTCCGAACACAAAGATTAGACATTCACCAAAGATAGTCTCGACTTTCTCTCTCAAGTCTAGTGTGCAGCCACATGTTATTATAGACATCAGGCTGTGTGTGTGTGTGTGTGTGTGTGTGTGTGTGTGTGTGTGTGTGTGTGTGTGTGTGTGTGTGTGTGTTGGAGGGATGTCATTTGGTTTGTTGATTGACTAGGGCAGGGATGGGTGACTTGGATTGGGGTGACAATTTGTAAGTCGCTCTGGATAAGAGCGTCTGCTAAATGACTTAAATGTAAATGTAATGTAAATCGGGAACTCATCACGAGGGGCAGCAGTGGCTTGTGGGTCTGCGTACCCACATTCATACCCACACATGCAGTTAGCCTTTTGGGGGCCTTAAGCAAGCGAAACATTTTAGCATTCATTTTGCTACAAGATAACAGGCTGCAAGACTAATTTACCAATCTAATAACTGGTAGCTGACATGGATAAATGACTGACTGTCAGTGACTGACATAACAGGCATGCGTGTTTCCCCTTCACACCTGTACCTCTCTCCTCACTCTCTCTCTCTCTCTCTTCTCTCTCCCGTCTCCTCCCTCCCGTCTCCTTTCTCTCCTCTGCTTTCTCCCGTCTCCTCTCTCCCGTCTCCTCTCTCTCTCCTCTCTCATAGCTTCTCTCAGATAGACAAGTGTTATTTTGTGTAGATATGTACCAAAGTAGTAACTCTCTCACCTGTGCCTTGCAGCAGCTCTCTCTCTCTCTCTCTCTCTCTCTCTCTCTCTCTCTCTCTCTCTCTCTCTCTCTCTCTCTCTCTCTCTCTCTCTCTCTCTCTCTCTCTCTCTCTCTCTCTCTCTCTCTCTCTCTCTCTCTCTCTCTCTCTCTCTCTCTCTCTCTCTCTCTCTCTCTCTCTCTCTCTCTTAGTCTCACCTGTGCCTTGGGCCACATCCATTGCGTGCAACAACACTCAGCCTCTAATTAACCTTCTGAAGAAAGCACCAGGCTTTTAAGAGGAGGAATACACATGTAGATATAACATGCAGGCCTCCCTCCCTCCCGTCTCCTCTTCCTGCCCCCGTAATGGAATGAAACACAGGTGTTTTCAAACACTTGTACATGTTGTTTTTATATGTTGTTGTCCTGTCTGTCAGACTTATTCTCATTCAAAGGGAACTTTGTACTAGAAGTTGTCTTGGAAGAGTGTGTGTGTGTGTGTCTGTATCTGTGTGTGTGTACGATGTGGGTTCATGATGACTCCTCCAGATTGTGTGTAGCAGTGCAGAGAGGCAGCGGTGCAGCTGGAATTGCCATCTCCTTTGATATTGGGCTGCATGTAATGTGGAAACACCCTGAGCCGGTTCCACTTCCTTCTCCAACCAATAGGGGCTTGGCATGCCAGTTGGTTTTATAATCCCTTGGAGATTGGTAGTTTATTCCGCAGAATTCGCCCTTAACTATGTCAAATATTTCCCTCCTTTTTTTTCCCTCCCAGATGGATTTTTTTTAGTGTGGAGATAATGTCTAGATTCTCACTTTGTGTTTCTGTCGAAAGCCAGATGCACTGGCTGGTTGGCTGAGTGAGCAGAGTTCTGGTTGGTTGGCTGAGTGAGCAGAGTTCTGGTTGGTTGGTTGGTTGGAGGTTTGTTCCCAGACACTCTCTGTCACCCAGATACAGAGTTTTGATTTAGTTTTCACACACCTACTCTCTCTCTCTCTGTCTCCCTCTCTCTCTCTCTCTCACTCACTCACTCACTCACTCACTCACTCACTCACTCACTCACTCACTCACTCACTCACATTCAAACTTGTGCTTCATAGATCAATCCTAACAGTGAAATTGGGTTAGAGTTAGTTCAAATGAACCCATACCTACTCATATTTACCCTGCAGGACCGGAAGGCATGTCATCAATGGCATTCAAGATGATAGAGATGAATGTGTTTATGAAGTTCTCCCCTCCCACCCAGTCTATCTAGATATCTCTACTTTTACAACACCTTCTTTAGACCACAGGAAGGAGGAAGTGATTAGGACGTCCTTGCCAGTCTCCCCAGAGGGGCTGCATGTCGAGACACACCTCACCTCCTCTATGTCTTCTCTGGGGGCGACGGTCACGTCTCCTTGTTAGACCTGCCTCCCAAATGGAACACCATGTCCACTAGGGTTCACTACAGACCCTGGTTCGATTTCAGGATGTGTCCACAACCGGATGTGATTGGGATGTCCCACAGGGGCGGCGCACATTTGTCCCAGCGTCGTCCCGGGTTAGGCCCAGCGTCGTCCCGGGTTTGGCACGGGTTAGGCCCAGCGTCGTCCCGGGTTAGGCCCAGCGTCGTCCCGGGTTTGGCCCGGGTTAGGCCCGGGTTAGGCCCAGCGTCGTCCCGGGTTTGGCCAGGGTTTGGCCCAGCGTCGTCCCGGGTTAAGCCCGGGTTAGGCCCAGCGTCGTCCCGGGTTTTGCCCGGGTTAGGCCCAGCGTCGTCCCGGGTTTGGCCGTCATTGTAAATAAAAAGGTGTTCTGAACTGACTTGTTAAATGAAGGTGAAATAACATATCAATTAAAGCTATTAGGGTGCCATTTGGAACGCAAACCTTGTGTGTTGTGTGTTGTGTGTTGTGTGTGTGTTGCGTGTGTGTTGCGTGTGTGTTGTGTTGTGTGTGTGGTGTGTGTGTGGTGTGTGTGTGGTGTGTGTTGTGTGTTGTGTGTGTGTGTTCTAGGAAGTCTTGTGTACAGAACTACAGCCAGTCTAGTCAGCCAATACACACACACACACACACACACACACACACACACACACAACGCCTACCTCTGAAATGAGAGGAAGCACCTACCGCAATTCTTATCATGTGGAACCTAGTTATGATATAAACTTTCTGATCCCTTTGCCAGAGCGGACCGTAGATTTCCATTGTTACAGAGTATCTGAGTTATGTATGGTCATTGTTACAGAGTATCTGAGTTATGTATGGTCATTGTTACAGAGTATCTGAGTTATGTATGGTCATTGTTACAGAGTATCTGAGTTATGTATGGTCATTGTTACAGAGTATCTGAGTTATGTATGGTCATTGTTACAGAGTATCTGAGTTATGTATGGTCATTGTTACAGAGTATCTGAGTTATGTATGGTCATTGTTACATAGTATCTGAGTTATGTATGGTCATTGTTACAGAGTATCTGAGTTATGTATGGTCATTGTTACAGAGTATCTGAGTTATGTATGGTCATTGTTACAGAGTATCTGAGTTATGTATGGTCATTGTTACAGAGTATCTGAGTTATGTATGGTCATTGTTCGAGTATCTGAGTTATGTATGGTCATTGTTACAGAGTATCTGAGTTATGTATGGTCATTGTTACAGAGTATCTGAGTTATGTATGGTCATTGTTACATAGTATCTGAGTTATGCATGGTCATTGTTACATAGTATCTGAGTTATGCATGGTCATTGTTACATAGTATCTGAGTTATGCATGGTCATTGTTACATAGTATCTGAGTTATGCATGGTCATTGTTACAGAGTATCTGAGTTATGCATGGTCATTGTTACATAGTATCTGAGTTATGTATGGTATTGTTACAGAGTATTTGAGTTATGCATGGTTATTGAATACTCATCCTTATTGTTCCAGTTGATGTGAGGTCTACTGCAGCTCTCTCCACCTGTAGAGATGTTGTCGTATGGACCTTGGAGTTCCTCCTCCTCCTACCAGATAGTAAAGGATTATGGGTCTTGGAGTTCCTCCTCCTCATACCAGATAGTAAAGGATTATGGGTCTTGGAGTTTCTCCTCCTCCTACCAGATAGTAAAGGATTATGGGTCTTGGAGTTCCTCCTCCTCCTCCTACCAGATAGTAAAGGATTATGGGTCTTGGAGTTCCTCCTCCTCATACTAGATAGTAAAGGATTATGGGTCTTGGAGTTTCTCCTCCTCCTACCAGATAGTAAAGGATTATGGGTCTTGGTGTTCCTCCTCCTCATACCAGATAGTAAAGGATTATTGGCCTTGGAGTTTCTCCTCCTCCTACCAGATAGTAAAGGATTATGGGTCTTGGTGTTCCTCCTCCTCATACCAGATAGTAAAGGATTATGGGTCTTGTTGTTGTTCCTCCTCCTACCAGATAGTAAAGGATTATGGGTCTTGTTGTTGTTCCTCCTCCTACCAGATAGTAAAGGATTATGGGTCTTGGTGTTCCTCCTCCTCCTACCAGATAGTAAAGGATTATGGGTCTTGTTGTTGTTCCTCCTCCTACCAGATAGTAAAGGATTATGGGTCTTGTTGTTGTTCCTCCTCCTACCAGATAGTAAAGGATTATGGGTCTTGGTGTTCCTCCTCCTCCTACCAGATAGTAAAGGATTATGGGTCTTGGTGTTCCTCCTCCTCATACCAGATAGTAAAGGATTATGGGTCTTGTTGTTGTTCCTCCTCATACCAGATAGTAAAGGATTATGGGTCTTGTTGTTGTTCCTCCTCCTACCAGATAGTAAAGGATTATGGGTCTTGTTGTTCCTCCTCCTCCTACCAGATAGTAAAGGATTATGGGTCTTGTTGTTGTTCCTCCTCATACCAGATAGTAAAGGATTATGGGTCTTGTTGTTGTTCCTCCTCCTACCAGATAGTAAAGGATTATGGGTCTTGTTGTTGTTCCTCCTCCTACCAGATAGTAAAGGATTATGGGTCTTGTTGTTGTTCCTCCTCCTCATACCAGATAGTAAAGGATTATGGGTCTTGTTGTTGTTCCTCCTCCTACCAGATAGTAAAGGATTATGGGTCTTGTTGTTGTTCCTCCTCCTACCAGATAGTAAAGGATTATGGGTCTTGTTGTTGTTCCTCCTCCTACCAGATAGTAAAGGATTATGGGTCTTGGAGTTCCTCCTCCTCATACCAGATAGTAAAGGATTATGGGTCTTGGAGTTCCTCCTCCTCATACCAGATAGTAAAGGATTATGGGTCTTGTTGTTGTTCCTCCTCCTACCAGATAGTAAAGGATTATGGGTCTTGTTGTTGTTCCTCCTCCTACCAGATAGTAAAGGATTATGGGTCTTGGAGTTCCTCCTCCTCCTACCAGATAGTAAAGGATTATGGGTCTTGGAGTTCCTCCTCCTCCTACCAGATAGTAAAGGATTATGGGTCTTGGAGTTCCTCCTCCTCCTACCAGATAGTAAAGGATTATGGGTCTTGGTGTTGTTCCTCCTCCTCATACCAGATAGTAAAGGATTATGGGTCTTGTTGTTGTTCCTCCTCCTCATACCAGATAGTAAAGGATTATGGGTCTTGTTGTTGTTCCTCCTCCTACCAGATAGTAAAGGATTATGGGTCTTGTTGTTGTTCCTCCTCCTACCAGATAGTAAAGGATTATGGGTCTTGGAGTTCCTCCTCCTCCTCCTACCAGATAGTAAAGGATTATGGGTCTTGTTGTTGTTCCTCCTCCTACCAGATAGTAAAGGATTATGGGTCTTGTTGTTCCTCCTACCAGATAGTAAAGGATTATGGGTCTTGTTGTTGTTCCTCCCCATACCAGATAGTAAAGGATTATGGGTCTTGTTGTTGTTCCTCCTCCTCATACCAGATAGTAAAGGATTATGGGTCTTGTTGTTGTTCCTCCTCATACCAGATAGTAAAGGATTATGGGTCTTGTTGTTGTTCCTCCTCCTACCAGATAGTAAAGGATTATGGGTCTTGTTGTTGTTCCTCCTCCTACCAGATAGTAAAGGATTATGGGTCTTGTTGTTGTTCCTCCTCCTACCAGATAGTAAAGGATTATGGGTCTTGGAGTTCCTCCTCCTCCTACCAGATAGTAAAGGATTATGGGTCTTGGAGTTCCTCCTCCTCATACCAGATAGTAAAGGATTATGGGTCTTGGAGTTCCTCCTCCTCCTACCAGATAGTAAAGGATTATGGGTCTTGGAGTTCCTCCTCCTCCTACCAGATAGTAAAGGATTATGGGTCTTGGTGTTGTTCCTCCTCCTCATACCAGATAGTAAAGGATTATGGGTCTTGTTGTTCCTCCTCCTCCTACCAGATAGTAAAGGATTATGGGTCTTGTTGTTGTTCCTCCTCCTCATACCAGATAGTAAAGGATTATGGGTCTTGTTGTTGTTCCTCCTCCTACCAGATAGTAAAGGATTATGGGTCTTGTTGTTGTTCCTCCTCCTACCAGATAGTAAAGGATTATGGGTCTTGGAGTTCCTCCTCCTCCTCTTACCAGATAGTAAAGGATTATGGGTCTTGGTGTTGTTCCTCCTCCTCATACCAGATAGTAAAGGATTATGGGTCTTGGTGTTGTTCCTCCTCCTCCTACCAGATAGTAAAGGATTATGGGTCTTGTTGTTGTTCCTCCTCCTACCAGATAGTAAAGGATTATGGGTCTTGTTGTTGTTCCTCCTCCTCATACCAGATAGTAAAGGATTATGGGTCTTGTTGTTGTTCCTCCTCCTACCAGATAGTAAAGGATTATGGGTCTTGTTGTTGTTCCTCCTCCTACCAGATAGTAAAGGATTATGGGTCTTGTTGTTGTTCCTCCTCCTACCAGATAGTAAAGGATTATGGGTCTTGTTGTTGTTCCTCCTCATACCAGATAGTAAAGGATTATGGGTCTTGGAGTTCCTCCTCCTCATACCAGATAGTAAAGGATTATGGGTCTTGTTGTTGTTCCTCCTCCTACCAGATAGTAAAGGATTATGGGTCTTGTTGTTGTTCCTCCTCCTACCAGATAGTAAAGGATTATGGGTCTTGGAGTTCCTCCTCCTCCTACCAGATAGTAAAGGATTATGGGTCTTGGAGTTCCTCCTCCTCCTACCAGATAGTAAAGGATTATGGGTCTTGGAGTTCCTCCTCCTCCTACCAGATAGTAAAGGATTATGGGTCTTGGTGTTGTTCCTCCTCCTCATACCAGATAGTAAAGGATTATGGGTCTTGTTGTTGTTCCTCCTCCTCATACCAGATAGTAAAGGATTATGGGTCTTGTTGTTGTTCCTCCTCCTACCAGATAGTAAAGGATTATGGGTCTTGTTGTTGTTCCTCCTCCTACCAGATAGTAAAGGATTATGGGTCTTGGAGTTCCTCCTCCTCCTCCTACCAGATAGTAAAGGATTATGGGTCTTGTTGTTGTTCCTCCTCCTACCAGATAGTAAAGGATTATGGGTCTTGTTGTTGTTCCTCCTCCTACCAGATAGTAAAGGATTATGGGTCTTGTTGTTCCTCCTACCAGATAGTAAAGGATTATGGGTCTTGTTGTTGTTCCTCCCCATACCAGATAGTAAAGGATTATGGGTCTTGTTGTTGTTCCTCCTCCTCATACCAGATAGTAAAGGATTATGGGTTTTGTTGTTGTTCCTCCTCATACCAGATAGTAAAGGATTATGGGTCTTGTTGTTGTTCCTCCTCCTACCAGATAGTAAAGGATTATGGGTCTTGTTGTTGTTCCTCCTCCTACCAGATAGTAAAGGATTATGGGTCTTGTTGTTGTTCCTCCTCCTACCAGATAGTAAAGGATTATGGGTCTTGGAGTTCCTCCTCCTCCTACCAGATAGTAAAGGATTATGGGTCTTGGAGTTCCTCCTCCTCATACCAGATAGTAAAGGATTATGGGTCTTGGAGTTCCTCCTCCTCCTACCAGATAGTAAAGGATTATGGGTCTTGGAGTTCCTCCTCCTCCTACCAGATAGTAAAGGATTATGGGTCTTGGTGTTGTTCCTCCTCCTCATACCAGATAGTAAAGGATTATGGGTCTTGTTGTTGTTCCTCCTCCTCATACCAGATAGTAAAGGATTATGGGTCTTGTTGTTGTTCCTCCTCCTACCAGATAGTAAAGGATTATGGGTCTTGGAGTTCCTCCTCCTCCTCTTACCAGATAGTAAAGGATTATGGGTCTTGGTGTTGTTCCTCCTCCTCATACCAGATAGTAAAGGATTATGGGTCTTGGTGTTGTTCCTCCTCCTCCTACCAGATAGTAAAGGATTATGGGTCTTGTTGTTGTTCCTCCTCCTACCAGATAGTAAAGGATTATGGGTCTTGTTGTTGTTCCTCCTCCTACCAGATAGTAAAGGATTATGGGTCTTGTTGTTGTTCCTCCTCATACCAGATAGTAAAGGATTATGGGTCTTGTTGTTGTTCCTCCTCCTACCAGATAGTAAAGGATTATGGGTCTTGTTGTTGTTCCTCCTCCTACCAGATAGTAAAGGATTATGGGTCTTGTTGTTGTTCCTCCCCATACCAGATAGTAAAGGATTATGGGTCTTGTTGTTGTTCCTCCTCCTCATACCAGATAGTAAAGGATTATGGGTCTTGGAGTTCCTCCTCCTCATACCAGATAGTAAAGGAATATGGGTCTTGTTGTTGTTCCTCCTCCTCATACCAGATAGTAAAGGATTATGGGTCTTGGAGTTCCTCCTCCTCATACCAGATAGTAAAGGATTATGGGTATTGTTGTTGTTCCTCCTCCTACCAGATAGTAAAGGATTATGGGTCTTGGAGTTCCTCCTCCTCATACCAGATAGTAAAGGATTATGGGTCTTGTTGTTGTTCCTCCTCCTACCAGATAGTAAAGGATTATGGGTCTTGTTGTTGTTCCTCCTCCTACCAGATAGTAAAGGATTATGGGTCTTGTTGTTGTTCCTCCTCCTACCAGATAGTAAAGAAGTTTGGTCAATGGTCAAACAGGCTATTTCTCTCCTGTGTATTGTACATCAGAGCTCAGTGTTCAATGCTATTAGAGAAGGGAGGAGTTGCTATGACTTAGTGCTGAGACCTATAGGAGTACTGAGTGAGTTGACTTAGTGCTGAGACCTATAGGAGTACTGAGTGAGTTGACTTAGTACTGAGACCTATAGGAGTACTGAGTGAGTTGACTTAATGCTGAGACCTATAGGAGTACTGAGTGAGGTGACTTAGTGCTGAGACCTATAGGAGTACTGAGTGAGTTGATTCAGTACTGAGACCTGTCAGCTCACCTCAAGGAGGGAGCATCACGATGACTCAGTGCGAGTCACTGTGAGTCGCCCACTTCACAGGGAGGAACCCCAGACCATTTTAAGATGGCCGCCACATTAAAGGCAGCCCCAGGCTCAGTAGTGTTGAGTAATACTGTGACTGTGGGGCTGTTGCTCTGGGGATCCATTACCTACAATACTCACATCACAACGTACATACAGCTATGTCATAACCACATTTGGTAGTTAACGTCCCATTTAGTGAGCCTCAAACCGTATCCATTTCTCCCATCTGGCCTCAAACTCCTTTTCCCTCATTCTTAACAAATAAGTCATCTTTTTCCATATTCTAGATTTCTTGTATAATGTCTAACCAATCATCTAGTTTCAGAGGATAGACCAATCACATGTCCTCATCTCATCCAGCACATCTCCTAGGTAGACAACGGAGGAAGTCCTGGGTACGCGGTCGACCAGGATGGCTTTCAGAGGATTTTTACATTTAAACGTAACTTTTTATTTAACGAGGCAAGTCAGTTAAAGAACAAATTCTTATTTACAATGACGGGCCAAACCCGGACGACGCTGGGCCAATTGTGCGCCGCCCTATGGGACTCCCAATCACGGCCGGTTGTGTGATACAGCCTGGATTCAAACCAGGGTGTCTGTAGTGATGCTTCTACCACTGAGATGCAGTGCCTTACACCTCCTTACACGCCTTACACTCTGACACCTCAATAATAGATCCCACGGTATCCAATAAACACATTCGCAGAAGTTAGGGTTTTCTTTACTTTCCATCAAGCTGTGGTACAATACTGAATGGACCCTACATCCCCCTATATGCTTTACGAAGAGCAAAACTCAATTTGAGACCATGAGGGAGATTGATTATTATACTGATTTTATATAGTAATCCCTTAATAGTATGTATCTATACTAAAACAAAAAATATAAACCAAACATGCAACATTTTCAAAGATTTTACTGAGTTGCAGTTCATATGAGGAAATCAGTCAACATGACTGGGAATAGAGATATGGGTGGCAGGGTAGTCTAGTGGTTAGAGCGTTGGTCCAGTAACCGAAAGGTTGCAAGATCGAATCCCCGAGCTGACAATGTGAAAAATCTGTCGTTCTGCCCCTGAACAAGGACACTTGGACGTCATTGAAAATACAAATTTGTTTGTAACTGACTTGCCAAGTTAAATAAAGAAAAAATTAATATCCATCTGTTGCATTTATATTTTGTCACACTTACCTTAAAAGACACGGGCCTCACATTGGTGCTCACAATAGGCTCACAATGGGTCTCACAATGGGCCTCACAATGGGCCTCACAATGGGGCTCACAATGGGCTCGCAATGGGCTCGCAACGGGCTCACAATGGGCCTCACAATGGGTCTCACAATGGGCCTCACAATGGTTCTCACAATGGGTCTCACAATGGGCCTCACAATGGGTCTCACAATGGGTCTCACAATAGGCCTCACAATGGGCCTCACAATGGGTCTCACAATGGGCCTCACAATGGGCCTCACAATGGGCCTCACAATGGGCCTCACAATGGGCCTCACAATGGGCCTCACAATGGGCCTCAGGATCTCGTCATGGTATTTCTGTGTATTCAAACTGCCATCGATGAAATGTAATTGTGTTAGTTGTTAGTTATGCCTTGCCCATACCATAACCCCACCGCCACCATGGGGCACTCTGTTCACAACAGTGACATCAGCAAACCCCTCGCCCACACGGTGTCATACACGTGGTCTGCAGTTGGATGTACTGCCAAATTCTCTGCTGATTTGTGGCACACCCACGTGACAACAGCAACAGCTTGAATGGACAGCAACTGCCAGGACTATAGGAGTTGAATTTCGGGTGGTTATTTCCTGTGGTTGATGGTGGACTTGGTCCCCAGGTGTGGGTGCACTAGATAAAGGTTATGTGTTGGCTTGTCTACAAAGGCTCAGACAAAATAAATAAATGGAACAGCGATTTCTGGTTCCACTTTATATCAACTCTCCCACCCTCCCCCTCGTTTCCCCAGAGAGAAGAATGCCACAAAGCAACACCCATAACCCCCCCCCCCCCACTGAGACAGGAAGCGCTGTTAAGGACATGTTATTATATAGCTGACTCCATCTATGTCACCTCTTAGTAGTAGTAAAGATAGGGGTCCTCAATGGAGACCAAATGGATGGTTCAGATTACAGGGCTTCTGGGCAGGGCTGGGATAACTAATGAAATTGCCCTATAATAATTCACATCTCTATGTGGACCCTCCTCAAAAAGTCAACTACTTTGACCTTGGTCACCGCCCAGAGACGTTGGTCACCGCCGAGAGACGTTGGTCACCGCCCAGAGACGTTGGTCACCGCCGAGAGACGTTGGTCACCGCCGAGAGACGTTGGTCACCGCCGAGAGACGTTGGTCACCGCCTAGAGACGTTGGTCACCGCCGAGAGACGTTGGTCACCGCCGAGAGACGTTGGTCACCGCCCAGAGACGTTGGTCACCGCCGAGAGACGCTGGTCACCGCCGAGAGACGTTGGTCACCGCCGAGAGACGTTGGTCACCGCCCAGAGACGTTGGTCACCGCCCAGAGACGTTGGTCACCACCGAGAGACGTTGGTCACCGCCCAGAGACGTTGGTCACAGCCGAGAGACGTTGGTCACCGCCGAGAGACGTTGGTCACCGCCGAGAAACGTTGGTCACCGCCCAGAGACGTTGGTCACCGCCCAGAGACGTTGGTCACCGCCCAGAGACGTTGGTCACCGCCCAGAGACGTTGGTCACCGCCCAGAGACGTTGGTCACCGCCCAGAGACGTTGGTCACCGCCCAGAGACGTTAGTCACCGCCCAGAGACGTTGGTCACCGCCCAGAGACGTTTGTCACCGCCGAGAGATGTTGGTCACCGCCGAGAGACGTTGGTCACCGCCGAGAGAACACTGACCAAACGGACATCTACAGTATCTCTGACTAGTTGGACATTGTTGTTTTGTATCTGATCAGGACAATATTGCCTCAGGATCTGACAGACAGACACAGGAACTTGACTCAGATGACAAGTGACAGTTAATAGACCTCTTTGTCTCAGCATTGTCAGATTGTCTCTGTCTCTCTGTCTCTCTGTGTCTCTTTGTCTTTCTGTGTCTCTTTGTCTCTCTGTACCTCTCTCTATCTCTGTGTCTCTATCTCTGTGTCTCTCTCTGTCTCTGTCTCTCTGTCTCTCTCTATCTCTGTGTCTTTCTCTTTCTCTCTCTCTTTCTGTTGCTCTCTCTGTGTCTCTCTCTCTCTCTCTCTCTCTGTCTGTGTCCATCTCTCTGTGTGTCTCTCTCTCTTTCTCTCCAGTCCTCCCTCCCTATCTCCCATCAACTTGTCATTCAGGAGTCTCCTTTCATGTCATAAGAGGTCACACCCTTTTGTCCCAGACACGGACACAGACACACACACACACGTGCTCAGCTTTTACAGTCTCCAATATAGACACAACAGTGTTTTCAAATGGTCCAGGTCCCACTGCCTTGAGGAGCAGAGGAAACGAGGAAGTGTTAAAAGCTCATGTGGGGCTGCTGAGTGACAGGGACAGGTCTGAGACCAGATCAGGTTGCAGGAGTAGAGGAGCAGCTCTTTATTGTCAGGATCATCATGGCCTGAGGCTGAGTGATTGAGACTCCTCTATATAATACGAGTGAGGTCTCAGACCCCTGGATCTGCCCAGAGGCTGAGTGATTGAGACTCTATATAATACTAGTGAGGTCTCAGACCCCTGGATCTGCCCTGAGGCTGAGTGATTGAGACTCCTCTATATAATACTAGTGAGGTCTCAGACCTCTGGATCTGCCCTGAGGCTGAGTGATTGAGACTCCTCTATATAATACTAGTGAGGTCTCAGACCTCTGGATCTGCCCTGAGGCTGAGTGATTGAGACTCCTCTATATAATACTAGTGAGGTCTCAGACCCCTGGATCTGCCCTGAGGCTGAGTGATTGAGACTCCTCTATATAATACTAGTGAGGTCTCAGACCCCTGGATCTGCCCTGAGGCTGAGTGATTGAGACTCCTCTATATAATACTAGTGAGGTCTCAGACCCCTGGTTCTGACCTGAGGCTGAGTGAAATGACAGTTACATTGCTTTGTATTCAAATAATGATGCATGAGCTCATTGGGTTGAAGAAATGAGGTGAGAAGTTGTATTTTATCTCTGTAAATCAACACGTCAGCTTTGGGGACAGATAGTGGCTCACTTTCTGCCAGCAATGTTGCGTCATTTTTTTTTTCTCGGAGGAGAGAAGAGACTGCAAACGAGTATACAAAAATCACTGTTTATGTTCCAACGAACAACAGAAGAGGAAGAAGAAGGAGACGGATGTCATGGTTGCCCTTTAGTTTGAAGATGTAATCCGGAGACAGGTGTTTTATACAGCAGCCTTCTGTGTGTTCTCTTTTCCACTCCCTCCGCGTATTTGCAATCAAACGCCAGAATTTTCTCCATCTTCTCATACTCCGCTTCCACCGGGCATTCCACTGATTTCAAAACTCCGTCAACTTCTTCCCGAGACAACAACACTGTTGATTGCCATTTCAGAAGAATCTACAATGTCTGGTTCAATGAAAATGTTTTTACCTAAATCAGGGATTTCGTCATCATCTGATTCATTTTCAGAGTCAGAGAGAGTTAGCATGGCACGATCGTCCTCCAGAAAGAGTAGCTCATTAGCCACACTTTTGCAATTCTTTGTGATATCTTTCAAAAAAATCCACGTTAGAAAGGAGTACCTACACATTCTGAGCAGCTCATGTTAGAGACAGAAGCATGCTACATGGCAGACCAATCCGAACTCATCTCTCGGCGTGTCCAGCCCATCCATTATCTCAGCCAATTATGGCTAGCAGGAAGTTTCCTCCCTTTTTCCTTGGCTAAACCAACTAGGCTCGCAATTTAACAATTGTAACAGGTTTTTTATTATGCACATAAAAGTTCACATGTTCCAGAAGGCATTTCTGCCTTAAAACATGTTGATAAAGATACATGTTTACGTTCAAATGGCTCTGCTGTGTAGTAGTGACGTGCGACATACACCTAGTTTCCTGAAAACTATCACAAATGTAATTTACCGAATGGCGAATTTTTACTCTTTTGTGCCATTCCGGGTGATGTTTTGGACCCAGTCGTCTGAGTTCCTTTACCCCTTGGCCTCTTAAATGGGCTTTTCCACTGGCGCCCAGAGATGAGTCAAACAGACACAGTGTAACGGCTGTTGGAAGGAGAGGACAAACAAAACAAAACAAACAAAAATAACAAAGAATAATGACCGAAACAGTTCTGGCTGGTGCAGACACACAACAGGAAACAACTACCCACAAACATAGGTGGGAACAGGCTACCTAAGTATGGTTCTCAATCAGAGACAACGATTGACAGCTTCCTCTGATTGGGAACCACACCAGGCCAAACACATAGAAAAGGACAACATAGAACACAACATAGAATACCCACCCCAACTCACGCCCTGACCAAACCTAAATAGAGACATAAAAAGGATCTCTAAGGTCAGGGCGTGACACACAGTCAGTATGAAGGCTACTGCACTCTGTGTGTGTGTGTGTGTGTGTGTGTGTGTGTGTGTGTGTGTGTGTGTGTGTGTGTGTGTGTGTGTGTGTGTGTGTGTGTGTGTGTGTGTGTGTGTGTGTGTGTGTGTGTGTATATATATATATTTACTCAGTGGTGGAAAAAGTGCCCAATTGTCATACTTGAGTAAAAGTAAAGATGACCAGGGAGGTTCTGTTGATACGTGTGTGAATTGGACCATTTTCCCATCCTGCTAAGCATTCAAAATGTAATGAGTACTTTGGGTTTTCAGGGAAAATATATGGTAGTAAAAAGTACATGTTTTTTTTTTTTTTAGGAATGTATTGAAGTAAAAGTTGTCAAAAATATAAATACCCCCAAATTAACGTAGTAGTACTTCAAAGTATTTTTTATTTAAGTACTTTTACACCACTGTATTTACGTTATTCAACCAAGCTGAAACTATCTTCTGACTTTGAGACACCAGGAGCCACTTCCTCCTGAGGTGGACATGGAAACGGTGTCCAATCCTCCTGCAGCCTCAGCTCAAATCTGACATTATTTACACTGTGTGTACTGTACCAGGATGTGTGGGATGTTTACGTGTGTGAATACAGTACAAAGTTATAAAAAAAAAAAATAAAAAAAATGTATCTGTATTGGTCTGTGTGTATTGTCTGTGGTCTCACTTGAGCCTGAGACAGTAGTGTGTACAGTAGACCGTAGACATAATGCCGGGAGGTCAGGAATACGGCTGGTTTTCTGCTCTACCTGATCATTAATTACACCTGCCCAGCTAGCACATAACGTTCTGAGAACCATATTTCTTAGAGCTTGTTGAGAAAAGTGGTTGTCCTATGGTTATTTTGCATACAACCTTCCCACAACTTTATGGGAATGGTGCAAGAGAGTTGCTTGGCTTTGGAACATTCTCAGTACATTTAAGGAATTTGACAAAAACACGTTATTTTCTTGGTATTTTTATTACTTTAACACAATGTTTCCTGAAGTTAAAGTTCATGTTTAAATTTCATTTCAATTTTGTTAATGTTCTAGGAACGTTCTCCAACTGTTTGACGCTGGGAACGTTCTCAAATAGTTCAGAGAACGTTAAGAAACAACGTTCTTCTATGGTAATGTTCTCAGAACATTTAGAAAAAATGTTCCATTAAAACCACGAGAAAACTTTAGTAACGTTCAGAGGATGTTATTTAAAAACATATACATTCCGTTCTCAGCACCAACAAAACTCTATCCTCTATCTCGTTAAGTGTGTTCAGGTGTGTTGGCCGCGCCCACTAATTGGCCACCCCTGATCTTACTGAGTCATTATTTCCTTTGAAATGGTGTCTGTTTAAAGAGATAAAAATGCACGGCTTTGAATGCATAAAATAACATGGCATGCTAGCTCCATCCTGCAGTGGACCAATTCCAATTTCTGAGACAGAGTAAAACTGTCTCAGAACCTCCCTGCAACCTAAAAATAAATGTTCCCAGAGCAGGCTAAATGTTCACTTCCGTTCTCAGAACGTTTAAAAAACATTCAGTTTTACCGTCTGTTCTCAGAACGTTTAAAAAACATTCCGTTTTACCGTCTGTTCTCAGAACGTTTAAAAAACATTCCGTTTTACCGTCTGTTCTCAGAACGTTTAAAAAGCATTGTTTTACCAGTCGTGTGTGGCTCAGTTGGTCAAACGTGGCACTTGCAACAGCAGAGTTGTGGGTTCAATTCCAGTAGCGGACCAGTTTGAAAACGTAGTAAAACATGTGTTCACTCACTACTGTAGGAGCTCTGGATAAGAACGTCTGGTTAAATGACTAAAATGATTTGCAAAATACAGGGCCGTAGATATGATGAACAGTAGTCAGTAGAGGAGTTTGTTGCCTTCAGTAATGGGGGATAATAACCGTTTTTTTGAGTCGTTTAGCAGGTCTCAGTGTTGAATCTTTTAATCTCTGACTCAATTAGACGGTCTATAACTGGGAGAAAAGCTTATGGTGTGTGACTGGATCTGTTTTTAGTTTACAGTAGACATACACACACACACACACACACACACACACACACACACACACACACACACACACACACACTGGCCCGGTTGTCACGCATACAGTTCCATGTTCTCAGGGAGAGGCCAGTCTAGCAGTGTGTTGACCTGAATACCCACCTCCAGTGTATCCCTCCTTGCCTCCACAAGCTAAGCTGCTTGTTTGTTTCAGACAGTAAAGCAACTAGAGGCTCAGGTGCCTGCATGTCTACAGTCTACACTGGACACATTCTTACCCTGCTATCACTGCCCTGCCCACAACAAAGATGTTGAAAGCCCATATTGAAACAAGTCTGAGAAGGAGGGTGAGAGTGAGTGGAGGAGGCTGCAGAAAGAAAGTAGAGAGAGAGAGAGGGAGAGGGGGGTGAAAGTGGAGAGAGGGAGAGGGGGGTGAAAGTGGAGAGGGAGTGGAGGGAGAGAGGAGTTAAATGCACTCGCCTCATAAATCCGAGGTCGTCAATGGGCCGGAAGCCTTGATGTAGAGGGAGAGCAGGTGTGAGCGTGTGTGTGTGTGTGTGTGTGTGTGTGTGTGTGTGTGTGTGTGTGTGTGTGTGTGTGTGTGTGTGTGTGTGTGTGTGTGTGTGTGTGTGTGTGTGTGTGTGTGTGTGTGTGTGTGTGTGTGTGTGTGTGTGTGTGTGTGTGTGTTAGTTTGGGTGCTTGCGTGAGTGTGTGTGTGTTCTTGCTACAGTACAGAAGACGTGTGTGTGTGTGTGTTAGTTTGGGTGTGGGTGTGCTTGCTACAGTACAGAAGACGCAGCACTGTGCCGGGTGATATTTGCAGTGCATACCCGCGTGAGATATATCTTCAGACACTATTTAGGTTTTTTTGAGGGAGCTTTATTTGAATCTGTTCAGCCAACTAGCAAAGCAACTCTTCTGAAACCAGGGTTCAGTTTTGTTGCAGTCGTCCCCTCATTGGCTTTGACTCTTTCTGTCCTGCTATCTGGACTGATCACGGGCCGATAAGGAGAGGAGGGGAGAAGGGGGGAGATCAGTGACTTCAAAGCGGCGTGGCAGCATTCTCCCGGCCGGGGCTGTTTACACTGCTCAGTGGAGTCTGCATTCCTGCCTCTCATTTTTCCATGGCATTCCAAAAGGAGTTCCATACTCCCTGCCGTGTGCCGAAGGGATCGGTGACGTTAACTCCCCCTCTTCCTCCACCCGTCCGCTACACTCCCTCCCTCTTTCGCCGCCATTAAAGCGAGTCGAGGCCAGCATTCGAGGAGCGTGGAGCACATGCATCACACTCAGCAGGGTGACCCGGGGAGAGGGAGGGGAGAGAGAGGGGAGAGAGAGGGGAGAGAGAGGGGAGAGAGAGGGGAGAGGGAGGGGAGAGAGAGGGGAGAGAGAGGGTTTAGCCTGGCTGCTTTTTCTGTTCTTCCTCCTCGTTAGCAGTGGTGGAGAAAGTACTCAATTGTCATACTTGAGTAAAAGTAAAGATACCTTAATAGAAAATGACTAAGTAAAAGTCACCCAATAAAATGGTACTTGATAAAAGTCTAAAGGTATAAATATACTTAAGTATTAAAAGTCAAAGTACAAACCATTTCAAATTCCTTATATTAAGCAAAGCAGACAGCACAATTTTCCTTTTTTAAATGTATTTTTTATTTATTGGCAGATAGCCAGGGGCACACTTCAACACTCACACATAATTTACAAACAAAGCATTTGTGTTTAGTGAGTCCTCCAGATCAGAGGCAGTAGGGATGACCAGGGATGTTCTCTTGATAAGTACGTGAATTGGACCATTTTCATGTCAAAATGTAACTAGTACTTTTGGGTGTCAGGTAAAATGTATGGAGTAAAAAGTACATTATTTTATTTAGGAATGTAGTGAATTAAAAAGTAAAATGAAGTACAGATAACCCCAAAAAACTACTTAAGTAGTACTTTAAAGTATTTTTACTTAAGTACTTTACACCACTGCTCGTTGTCCCTTTCCAATTCTTCTTCCCCTTTACCATCCACTTATGTTTCCTCATCCTCTTCTTCCTCCCTCTCCCGGGTCATCAGTCATTCCCTCTTCTTCCTCCCTCTCCCTGGTCATCAGTCATTCCCTCTTCTTCCTCCCCCTCTTCTTCCTCCCTCTCCCTGGTCATCAGTCATTCCCTCTTCTTCCTCCCTCTCCCGGGTCATCAGTCATTCCCTCTTTTTCCTCCCTCTCTCCCGGGTCATCAGTCATTCCCTCTTCTTCCTCCCTCTCCCGGGTCATCAGTCATTCCCTCTTCTTCCTCCCTCTCCCAGGTTATCAGTCATTCCGTCTTCTTCCTCCCTCTCCCGGGTCATCAGTCATTCCCTCTTCTTCCTCCCTCTCTCCCGGGTCATCAGTCATTCCCTCTTCTTCTTCCCTCTCCCCGGGTCATCAGTCATTCCCTCTTCTTCCTCCCTCTCCCTGGTCATCAGTCATTCCCTCTTCTTTCTCCCTCTCTCCCGGGTCATCAGTCATTCCCTCTTCTTCCTCCCTCTCCCAGGTCATCAGTCATTCCCTCTTCTTCCTCCCTCTCTCCCGGGTCATCAGTCATTCCCTCTTCTTCCTCCCTCTCTCCCGGGTCATCAGTCATTCCCTCTTCTTCTTCCCTCTCCCCGGGTCATCAGTCATTCCCTCTTCTTCCTCCCTCTCCCTGGTCATCAGTCATTCCCTCTTCTCCCTCCCTCTCCCGGGTCATCAGTCATTCCCTCTTCTCCCTCCCTCTCCCCAGTCATCAGTCATTCCCTCTTCTTCCTCCCTCTCCCGGGTCATCAGTCATTCCCTCTTCTTCCTCCCTCTCCCCAGTCATCAGTCATTCCCTCTTCTTCCTCCCTCTCCCGGGTTATCAGTCATTCCATCTTCTTCCTCCCTCTCCCCAGTCATCAGTCATTCCCTCTTCTTCCTCCCTCTCCCGGGTCATCAGTCATTCCCTCTTCTCCCTCCCTCTCCCCAGTCATCAGTCATTCCCTCTTCTTCCTCCCTCTCCCGGGTCATCAGTCATTCCCTCTTCCTCCTCCCTCTCCCGGGTCATCAGTCATTCCCTCTTCCTCCTCCCTCTCCCCGGGTCATCAGTCATTCCCTGGACAGAACCATTCACTGCCTCACATTACAGCCTACACTAGACCTTGTTTACTCTTATTCTGTGAGTACCGTTTGTCAATGCATTTTTTCCAGGCATCAATCACAATACGCTTCAACTCCCTGTTTTCTGAAGGGAAAGTAAAACGGTGTAAGTAACAATTATGCCTCTCAATGACAAGCTGTTGAGAGAGAGCTGCCACATCACAGAAAACCCTGCTGATTCCTTTATGTGTATTTACGCCAGTGTTGTCAAGGCCGTTGTTTTGGGTCATATTCACATCTAGTGTTGTCAAGGCTGTTGTTTTATGCCATATTCACATCTAGTGTTGTCAAGGCTGTTGTTTTATGCCATATTCACATCTAGTGTTGTCAAGGCCGTTGTTTTGGGTCATATTCACATCTAGTGTTGTCAAGGCCGTCATTTTGGGTCATATTCACATCGAGTGTTGTCAAGGCCGTTGTTCTGTATTCACATGCAGAAAGAGCAACTGTAACAAACCATGGCTTGAATTTGTCCTTTTTAATTGGCTCGTGTTTCTTCATGACTCCGTCTCTCCTACGAAAACGACACAGGACTGATTATGGGTTCCCCTGTGGAGCAGAGGGATGGAGCGGTGCTGAGTCACATGGAGGGAGAGAGAGAGAGAGAGAGAGAGAAGAAGAGACGGGGGGAGAGAGGAAAAGAGAGAGCGGGGAAAAGAGAGAGCTCATTTGTGGAGGAAGACGTCAGCACTTGGGTCCAGCTTGATGTGTTTTTTCTCCCACAAGTTTCTCCATCCTCTTCAATTACCCGAAACATGTCTCAGTCACCCATGCAGGGTGGGGATTTCCAATGGAATAACAGCTATCTAATGTTAAAGCCACATACATACTCACTGTCACTGCTTTGTTGCAGACAGACAGAATCTGACCTATCAAAGAACATGTGAACGTTTTGGTATTGATTTAATCCAGATTGTCTATCCATTTGAGGACATGTTTGTGTCTTTATTGCACCCTGTAAAGGCTGAGTAGTGTGGTGCTGTCTGTGTGTGTACTTAGCTGTCTATCCAATAGAAACCTGATCTCTCTGTCTCCACAAGTGTGAGTGATCCCAGACCCTGCAGCAATCCACTACATTATGTTAGGCTCCCCAGACAGTCTCAGTAACTGTCATCGATCGATCAATCAACATTTATTTATATAGCCCTTCTTACATCAGCTGATGTGACAAAGTGCTGGACAGAAACCCAGCCTGAAAACCCTCAAACAGTAAGCAATGCAGGTGTAGAAGCACGGTGGCAAGGAAAAACTCCCATCACACCCACCCACAGTAACCTTTATGGTCTTGACTTGACCTGCTGTAGTGCCTCTGGGATGGGTTGGAGGCTGACTGGAGGAGAGGTCATATGGAGAGAGAGGAACTTGGTGTGTGTGTGTGTGTGTGTGTGTGTGTGTGTGTGTGTGTGTGTGTGTGTGTGTGTGTGTGTGTGTGTGTGTGTGTGTGTGTGTGTGTGTGTGTGTGTGTGTGTGTGTGTATTGGAAAAGGATGTTTTTATCCAAAGCAACGTACAGTACTTTGAGTGGATACATTTGAGTATTTGGGGCCCCAGTGGGGATCAAACCCACGACCATGTTGTTCCCAGCGTCATGCTCTTACCAACTGAGCCACACAGGAGAGCCTATAGCTGATCTCTTCTTTCCTTAACAGGGTCAGATCTCATGACAAGAGTCCAAACGTTAGAGCATGGCCCCCTCACCAGTCTCCAGCCTAGAAAGAGATGGCTGCCTGCTTGCAGTGCAGGCTGGGTCATGGCTCACACTGGTGTGTTGGTACATAGGCGTCTGTCTGATGTGATGTGGCCGGGTGGTTAGGGACTTTTAGGGGAGAGGAGGAGGAGATGAAGAGAAAGAGACAGAGAGCAGCTCTAAAGGCAAGGCTGGTTACAGACGACGGAACGGCCGGGCCCGTTCCTCAGATCCACCCATCCCATCAACATTTTCCATATTTCTCATCTCTCTCTCTCTCTCTCTCTCTCTCTCTCTCTCTCTCTCTCTCTCTCTCTCTCTCTCTGTCTCTCTGTCTCTCTGTCTCTCTGTCTCTCTGTCTCTCTGTCTCTGTCTCTCTGTCTCTGTCTCTCTGTCTCTGTCTCTGTCTCTGTCTCTGTCTCTGTCTCTGTCTCTCTCTCTCTCTCTCTGTCTCTGTCTCTCTGTCTCTGTCTCTGTCTCTGTCTCTCTCTGTCTCTCTCTCTCTCTCTCTCTCTCTCTCTCTCACCACTTTCCTCCAACTTACATTTTTTGGGGGATGGATCATATGATTTGGAGACGGCTCGATTACCCCTATATGTCCCAGTAATCTCACTCTGGAGGACCTTATCTGCTACTAGACTACATATTATTACTACTATTACTACTGCTACTACTAACATACTACTACTAATATTACTACTACTATTACTACTACTACGGTTATACTATTACTACTACTATTACTACTATTACTACTGCTACTACTACTCATACTACTACTACTACTATTAGTACTACTGCTAGTATTCTACTGCTATTATTCTACTACTACTATTCTACTACTGCTACTACTATTATACTACTACTATTATACTATTACTACTACTACTGCTACTACTATACCACTACTACTACTATTATTACTACTACCACAATACTACTACTACTACTACTATACTACTACTACTGCTACTACTACCATTCTACTACTAGTATACTACTACTACTGGTACTACTACTACCGCTACTATTCTACTACTGCTACCTCTACTGCTAATACTACTGGTATACTGCTACCACTACTACTACTACTATACTACTGCTACTACTACTACTACTGATATACTACTACTACTACTACTACTACTACTATTCTACTGCTACTACTACTGCTACTACTACTACTGATATACTACTACTACTATTACTCCTACTACTACTACTACTACTACTACTACTACTACTACTATTATACTGCTACTACCACTACTACTACCACTGCTAATACTACTGCGGTTACTACTACAACTACCACTTTTACTAATACCACGACTACTATTGCTATACTAATGCTACTATTATACTACTACTACTATACTACTACTGATATACTACTACTACAATTACTACTACTACTACTACTATTAGTAATACTACTACTACTATTACTAATACTGCTACTACTACGACTGCTTTACTACAACTACTACTATACTCCTACTGCTACTACTATTCTACTGCTCCTACAACTACTATTCTACTACTACTACTGCTACTACTACTACTACTACTATTCTACTACTACAATTCTACTACTATTATATTACTACTACTGGTACTACTACTACTGCTACTATTCTACTACTGCTACCTCTACTGCTAATACTACTACTACTACTACTACTACCACTACTACTATACTACTACTACTGATATACTACTATACTGCTACTACTACTACTACTACTACTACTATTCTACTGCTACTACTACTGCTACTACTATTATACTACTACTACTACTACTACTATTCTACTACTACTACTACTACTACTATTCTACTAATACAACTACTACTACTATTATACTGCTGCTACTACTACTGCTAATAATACTGCGGTTACTACTACACCTACCACTGTTACTAATACCACAACTACTTTTGCTATACTAATACTAATACTACTATTATACTACTACTATACTGCTACTGATATACTACTACTACAATTACTACTACTACTACTACTATTAGTAATACTACTACTACTAATACTGCTACTACTACCACTGCTTTACTACAACTACTACTATACTGCTACTACTACTACTGATATACTACTATACTGCTACTACTACTACTACTACTACTACTACTACTATTCTACTGCTACTACTACTGCTACTACTATTATACTACTTTTACTACTACTATTCTACTACTACTACTGCTACTACTACTACTATTCTACTAATACAACTACTACTACTATTATACTGCTGCTACTACTACTACTACTACTACTACTACTATTCTACTGCTACTACTACTACTATTATACTGCTACTACTACTACTACTATTATACTGCTACTACTACTACTACTACTACTACTACTATTATACTGCTACTACTACTACTACTACTACTACTGCTACTACTATTATACTACTTTTACTACTACTATTCTACTACTACTACTGCTACTACTACTACTATTCTACTAATACTACTACTACTACTATTCTACTAATACAACTACTACTACTATTATACTTCTTCTACTACTACTGCTAATACTACTGCGGTTACTACTACACCTACCCCTGTTACTAATACCACAACTACTATTGCTATACTAATACTACTATTATACTACTACTATACTACTACTGATATACTACTACTACAATTACTACTACTACTACTACTATTAGTAATACTACTACTAATACTGCTACTACTACCACTGCTTTACTACAACTACTACTATACTGCTACTGCTACTACTACTACTACTACTACTACTACTACTACTACTACTACTGCTATTCTAGTACTACTACTATTCTACTACTACTACTACTACTACTACTGTTCTTCTACTGCTACTGCTACTACTACTATTCTACTACTACTACTACTACTGCTACTACTACCACTGATATACTACTACTACAACTACTGCTGTACTACTACTGCTAATACTACTGCGGTTACTACTACTACTATTATACTGCTACTGCTACTACTACTACTACCACTGCTAATACTACTGCGGTAACTACTACTGTTACGAATACTCCGACTACTATTGCTATACTAATACTACTGCTGCTATTATACTACTACTACTACTACTATACTACTACTGATATACTACTACTACAATTACTACTACTATTAGTAATACTGCTACTACTACCACTGCTTTACTACAACTACTATTATACTGCTACTGCTGCTATACTACTACTACTACTACTACTGCTACTGCTATACTACTACTACTACTATACTACTGCTGCAGAGAGAGAGAGAGAGAGAGACAGAGACAGACAGACAGAGAGAGAGAGAGAGAGAGAGAGAGAGGGGGGCAGCAGAGAGGGAGGGCAGAGGAAGCCTGGAGGACTTTCTGTGCTGTGGCCCCAGTCTCTAGGAAAAGAGGGATCTGTGAAACACTAACAAACACATGGGTTACTGAGCCTGTAACTTGTGTTGACGGGGAAGCGCTGTGTTTATGTTAACCTAGAGCTTTGAAATTGATCATGTGGTCCTGGCGGTGATGGAGTGGAGCTTGTGTGTTCTTGTGTTTCCGTGTGTGTGTGTGTGGCAGAGATGCTAAACCTGTGGAAGAACTGAGAAGGGGAGTGCACAGGTCATAGTCTCCAAACTGTCTCTGTGACGATATGCATGGGACTGACTCCACTTGTGGCTTGTATTGAAGGCATTGTGACACTGGACACAAATAGCCAATAGAGATGGAACATGGTCATTTTGCTGTGTCATTCCTGTTTTACTTCCTGGTTAGAGGTTGCAGTGCTGGTGAGAATGCTCGTTTTCTGCTCATATTGTACAGGACAGACATCCTCGTGACCGATCAACTCTATCGCTTACTCTATCACTTCCTGTTGTTTGTGTCTCAACCCAGATTGCTTGTCAGACACCATAGATGAGAGATCTGAGGAATGAATGAGGTGTTGATGTTGGAGCTGGGGGATACGTGTTTCTTGGGAGAAAGACATTGTGAGCGACTATAAATCTAACCTATAGGGGGCGACTATCTGACCCCTCTGTGCTAGAGCCCTACACGGGCATGACTTTTAAACCCGAGGCCTATCCATCCCTGTGACACTACCCAGGCCCTATTGCCAAGTTTAAGGCCCGGCCCGAAACCCGAAATCAGAAATAACATCCTACTTTAGTTAATCCATTAGCTGCTGCTCTCTGTCCGTCCGTCACTAGATCTCTCCCTGTGTATGCGGGCAGCTCGCTCATGGCAGCTCTGAGTCTGTGTATCCATAGCAACGGCTCCGCTTGGGCTGCTCTGCCAGAGATATTAGGGAAAGGAGGAGATAGGAATCCCATTGGCCAATGAATGGAGGAACCATAGAGAGGAACAATTTACACACATCTTTGGCTCTGCTCAACGAACCAAGAGACATGAGAGAGCAGTCAGCTGTTAGCCACCTTTGGTCACTCTAAACTCCAACAAAACTCAAAGAACATTATAATTTAAAAAATATATATAATCTCTCCTGTTTTATATTTGACGAGGTACTTCTGACATCTTGTTATAATCTTAGTCAGGTATGACTGTACTGCGCAGCAGAGCACGAGCAATGGCTCAGTTTCAAAATGTTAGGGATCAATTTAGTGATACCCAAGCCCTGCTCTTAATCTAGTTATTGATGGAATAACAGGCTTTACCCATACCCTAGCTATTGATGGAAAAACATGTTTTACCTGTACCCTGGCTATTGATGGAATAACAGGCCCTACCTGTACCCTAGCTATTGATGGAAAAACATGTTTTACCTGTACCCTGGCTATTGATGGAATAACAGGCCCTACCTGTACCCTAGCTATTGATGGAAAAACATGTTTTACCTGTACCCTGGCTATTGATGGAATAACAGGCCCTACCTGTACCCTAGCTATTGATGGAAAAACAGGCTTTACCCGTACCCTGGCTATTGATGGAATAACAGGCCCTACCTGTACCCTAGCTATTGATGGAAAAACAGGCTTTACCCATACCCTAGCTATTGATGGAAAAACAGGCTTTACCCATACCCTAGCTATTGATGGAAAAACATGTTTTACCTGTACCCTGGCTATTGATGGAATAACAGGCCCTACCTGTACCCTAGCTATTGATGGAAAAATATGTTTTACCTGTACCCTAGCTATTGATGGAAAAACAGGCTTTACCCGTACCATAGCTATTGATGGAATAACAGGCCCTACCTGTACCCTAGCTATTGATGGAAAAACATGTTTTACCTGTACCCTAGCTATTGATGGAAAAACAGGCTTTACCCGTACCGTAGCTATTGATGGAAAAACAGGCTTTACCTGTACCCTAGCTATTAATGGGAAAACAGGATTTACCCGTACCATAGCTATTGATGGAAAAACAGGCTTTACCCGTACCCTAGCTATTAATGGGAAAACAGGCTTTACCCGTACTCTGGCTATTGATGGAAAAACAGGATTTACCCGTACCCTAGCTATTGATGGAAGAACAGGATTTACCCGTACCCTAGCTATTGATGGAAGAACAGGATTTACCCGTACCCTAGCTATTGATGGAAAAACAGGCCCTGCTCTTACCCTAGCTATTGATGGAAAAACAGGCTTTACCCGTACCTAACCCGATGTATAACGTTGGGCCTGTTGGATTCGAGTCAGGTAACCGAGCTCTACTCTCTGGCCATTCGGAGTGTTTGTTTATGCTTCTGATTGTGCGAGTGCATGTGTGTGTGGGAGGGGTGTTGTGCCCCACTTTAAGCTAGAGACACAGGCAGGTCAGTGGCACAGTAATGCGTGTCTGTCCCTGTGGCTGTCTTCCAGTCCATCTCAGTGCTCAGGAGTCCAGGCTGTGGAAATTGGATGGAACACAGCACCCCCTGCTGGTCTCTCTTTGTAACTGCACCTGTCTCTCTCCTTATTAATGCAGTGGTAGCCTCAGATTGCTGGCTGGGTGCTTAGGGCTTAGAGAGCCTGTAGTGTCTTTCCATCATGTGAAATAACACACTGGTCACATCGATGCAAGCCAGAGGTCGTAGAGTTATGTGTGTTTTACTTTAAAGAAGAAACAATCAGACAACACCTTGCTGTTAACACTCACCTTGCTGTTAACACACACCTTGCTGTTAACACTCACCTTGCTGTTAACACTCACCTTGCTGTTAACACTCACCTTGCTGTTAACACTCACCTTGCTGTTAACACTCACCTTGCTGTTAACACTCACCTTGCTGTTAACACTCACCTTGCTGTTAACACTCACCTTGCTGTTAACACTCACCTTGCTGTAAACACTCACCTTGCTGTTAACACTCACCTTGCTGTTAACACTGTTAACTCTCACCTTGCTGTTAACACTCACCTTGCTGTTAACACTCACCTTGCTGTTAACACTCACCTTGCTGTTAACACTGTTAACACTCACCTTGCTGTTAACACTGTTAACACTCACCTTGCTGTTAACACTCACCTTGCTGTTAACACTCACCTTGCTGTTAACACTCACCTTGCTGTTAACACTGTTAACTCTCACCTTGCTGTTAACACTCACCTTGCTGTTAACACTCACCTTGCTGTTAACACTCACCTTGCTGTTAACACTCACCTTGCTGTTAACACTCACCTTGCTGTTAACACTCACCTTGCTGTTAACTCTCACCTTGCTGTTAACACTCACCTTGCTGTTAACACTCACCTTGCTGTTAACTCTCACCTTGCTGTTAACTCTCACCTTGCTGTTAACTCTCACCTTGCTGTTAACACTCACCTTGCTGTTAACACTCACCTTGCTGTTAACTCTCACCTTGCTGTTAACACTCACCTTGCTGTTAACTCTCACCTTGCTGTTAACACTCACCTTGCTGTTAACACTCACCTTGCTGTTAACACTCACCTTGCTGTTAACACTCATTGTTATTGACCTTAACCTGTACACATCAGTCTGTCATTCTTTGGGAATTCTTCTTTTTGACACATGATAGTTAACGTTCAAGTTCCCCGTCTGCTTTCATTCGTTCACTCTACTCCCCCTTCTTCTAAGGCTAATAGTTCCAGGAGAGCGCTTGGTCATAGTTCAATAAAGCTCCCTGGCGGATTTAGGTCTGTCTGTCTGTCTGTCTGTCTGTCTGTCTGTCTGTCTGTCTGTCTGTCTCTGTCTCTGTGTGTCTGTCTGTCTGTCTGTCTGTCTGTCTGTCTGTCTGTCTCTCTCTCTGTCTCTCTGTCTCTCTGTCTCTCTGTCTCTCTGTCTCTCTGTCTCTCTGTCTCTCTGTCTCTGTCTCTGTGTCTCTGTCTCTGTCTCTGTCTCTGTGTGTCTGTCTCTGTCTCTGTGTGTCTGTCTCTGTCTCTGTCTCTGTGTGTCTGTCTCTGTCTCTGTCTCTGTGTGTCTGTCTCTGTCTCTGTGTGTCTGTCTGGCTGGCTGTCTCTGTGTGTCTGTCTGGCTGGCTGTCTCTGTCTATTTGTCTGGCCGGCTAGCTGGCTAGCTGGCTGTATGGATGTCTGTCTGATACACAGGCCAAGCCTCTTGACAGGGCTAAAGCAGCAATCCTACTGTTCCTGAAGCATTTGGAAGGAGAAGAAAAGGGCCTGTGAGGAGAGAGTTGAGACCCAATTTACCAGATGGTTCTGTAGAATAACTTTAAAAAAGTACAGTTTTCCTCAGTCAGGACTTCCTGGTGTCAGTCTGTAATCTGATTGGACTGTACCGGGTGCACTGCATTACAAACCCAGGGAGAGTGTTTTTGGTTGGAGTCAAGGTCACACCAATCATTCATTACCAGTCAGGGGCTGTTACCTTTCCTTCATTCTCTTTCTGGAGCATTTTCACCTTTAAGTTATGGATCATGAAATATAACTTTGTTTTGATTGAATAAAATGTGTGAGTTATAGTCTGAGAATTGGAATATAGGTTTCCCAGGTGTGTGTGTGTGTGTGCACGTGTGTGTGTGTGGTGTGTGTGTGCGTGTGTGTGTGTGTGTGTGTGTGTGTGTGTGTGTGTGTGTGTGTGTGTGTGTGTGTGTGTGTGTGTGTGTGTGTGTGTGTGTGTGTGTGTGTGTGTGTGTGTGTGTGTGTGTGTGTCACACACAGACACACAGACACACACACATACACTACCGTTCAAAAGTTTGGGGTCACTTAGAAATGTCCTTGTTTTTGAAAGAAAAGCCCATTTTTTTGTCCATTAAAATAACATCAAATTGATCAGAAATAGAGTGTAGACATTGTTAATGTTGTAAATGACTTTTGTAGCTGGAAACAGCAGATTTTTATGGATTTCTACATAGGCGTACAGAGGCCCTTTATCAGCAACCATCACTCCTGTGTTCCAATGGCACGTTGTGTTAGCTAATCCAAGTTTATCATTTTAAAATACTATTTGAGCATTAGAAAACCCTTTTGCATTTATGTTAGCACAGCTGAAAACTGTTGTACTGATTAAAGAAGACATAAAACTGGCCTTCTTTAGACTAGATGAGTATCTGGAGCTTCAGGCTCAAAATGGCCAGAAACAAAGACCTTCTGAAACTCGTCTATTTTTGTCTGAGAAATGAAGGCTATTCCAAGAAACTGAAGATTTCGTACAACACTGTGCACTACTCTCTTCACAGAACAGCGCAAACTGGCTCTAACCAGAATAGAAAGAGGAGTGGGAGGCCCCGGTGCACAACTGAGCAAGAGGACAAGTACATTAGAGTATCTAGTTTGAGAAACAAACGCCTCATAAGTCCTCAACTGGCAGCTTCATTAAATAGTACCCGCAAAACACCAGTCTCAACGTCAACAGTGAAGAGGCGACTCCGGGATGCTGGCCTTCGCTCACACACGCCGTATGTGTCTTTCGGTCGAGCGAAACACGACAGCGAAGGAACAACACTGCGTTACAGACCCCTCTGCGCATGCGTTATACAACTCACTACGTTTGGGCGGGAAACAGCAGTGAAGGAACAGTAGCCTGTTTGAGTCTGTTATTAAAGACTGTGACGCTATTGTGTCGGTTGGCTTCTCTTCATTAAATCATGTATGGATGTTAGGCTATGGCCTAACATACATTTGTTCATATGGGCAGAATATTAGGCTAGCCTATAGAAATGTAATCAGTTATGGGAACATTCAGTTCATGCGAAAATATTCGGATCTGGTAAAAAAAAAAAAAAGGACGATATATTTTTTAAATAAAAAATATACTACTTCTCACATGACTATAGAAAGGGAAACACTGTAATTTTAGAGACACAAAGTAAACAATAGCCTCTATGATTAAATGGACAACAGTCCATCTTGAATGGGCCCACACCTTCATCATCATCATCATTGGACGTCGATTCAGGCAGCCCCCCCCCCCCCCCCCCCCGCACCTCTCTGTTAAATGTGCAAGACACATTTCAGTTGAATGCATTCAGTTGTAAAACTGACCAGGTATCCCCCTTACCATTAGCATTAGCATTCCATTAGCATTCCATTAGCATTACCATTAGCATCACCATTAGCATTACCATTAGCATTAGGCTATTCACATATATTTATTTATTTATTTTTTGCTATTGACATCATTCAAGTTCAATCAAGTACAATTCGATCGCCCACCGTTCATTCATTGACATCAGTGAGGAGAGACACGTTGGGTCTAACGACACTATAGATCTAGGTTTATATTTTAATAGTAAAATATATTAAAATATATTTAATAACTTAATAATTTGACATGGCATTTCATAACCAGTTCATTTTGTCGTTCTAAATGTCCTCAATAATGGAAAGGAAAATGTTGTTGGGTGTTGAGCAATAGTCTATAGGGAGGTCTACACACTATTCTATAGGGAGGTCTACACACTAGTCTATAGGGAGGTCTACACACTAGTCTATAGGGAGGTCTACGCACTAGTCTATAGGGAGGTCTACGCACTAGTCTATAGGGAGGTCTACACACTAGTCTATAGGGAGGTCTACACACTAGTCTATAGGGAGGTCTACACACTATTCTATAGGGAGGTCTACACACTAGTCTATAGGGAGGCCTATACAATAGTCTATAGGGAGGTCTACACACTAGTCTATAGGGAGGTTTACACACTAGTCTATAGGGAGGTCTACACACTAGTCTATAGGGAGGTCTACACACTAGTCTATAGGGAGGCCTATACAATAGTCTATAGGGAGGTCTACACACTAGTCTATAGGGAGGTCTACACACTAGTCTATAGGGAGGTCTACACACTAGTCTATAGGGAGGTCTACACACTATTCTATAGGGAGGTCTACACACTAGTCTATCGGGAGGTCTACACACTAGTCTATAGGGAGGTCTACACACTAGTCTATAGGGAGGTCTACACACTAGTCTATAGGGAGGTCTACACACTAGTCTATAGGGAGGTTTACACACTAGTCTATAGGGAGGTCTACACACTAGTCTATAGGGAGGTCTACACACTAGTCTATAGGGAGGTCTACACACTATTCTATAGGGAGGTCTACACACTAGTCTATAGGGAGGTCTACGCACTAGTCTATAGGGAGGTCTACGCACTAGTCTATAGGGAGGTCTACACACTAGTCCATAGGGAGGTCTACACACTAGTCTATAGGGAGGTCTACGCACTAGTCTATAGGGAGGTCTACGCACTAGTCTATAGGGAGGTCTACATACTAGTCTATAGGGAGGTCTACACACTAGTCTATAGGGAGGCCTATACACTAGTCTATAGGGAGGTCTACACACTAGTCTATAGGGAGGTCTACACACTAGTCTATAGGGAGGTCTACACACTAGTCTATAGGGAGGTCTACACACTAGTCTATAGGGAGGTCTACACACTAGTCTATAGGGAGGTCTACACACTAGTCTATAGGGAGGTCTACACACTAGTCTATAGGGAGGTCTACACACTAGTCTATAGGGAGGTCTACACACTAGTCTATAGGGAGGTCTACACACTAGTCTATAGGGAGGCCTATACAATAGTCTATAGGGAGGTCTACACACTAGTCTATAGGGAGGTCTACACACTAGTCTATAGGGAGGTCTACACACTAGTCTATAGGGAGGTCTACACAATAGTCTATAGGGAGGTCTACACAATAGTCTATAGGGAGGTCTACACACTAGTCTATAGGGAGGTCTACACACTAGTCTATAGGGAGGTCTACACACTAGTCTATAGGGAGGTCTACACACTAGTCTATAGGGAGGTCTAAATAGTAGTGCACAGTGGACTAGGTGATGACGGGTTGTCTCCAAGTTATCTGGAGAACACAACCATATATCAGACAATGGTCGGATTTGGATCCGAAAAGTCACGAATTGCTTGAAGGAGAGAAGCCCGGAGACCCAGGAAGAAACCGACCAAGTTGTGGACCATGGTATTTGTGGAGGAAATACATTATTTAAAACGAAAACAAATTCTAGCAAATATACATACAGGCCTAGATATAATATATAGGCTGTTTTTCGCCTTCAGCCTTTATATATGAACACATGTATATACGCTATTCTTCCCATGGAAACAAATGTATTTTAGGACTGAACCAAATTCTGTAGGCTATATATATATATATATATACAATAGTCTGCCCATAGGAACGAATGTACAGTATATACATTATTTATAGCCATACGTGATTTAATGAAAAGCTGCAGTAAACATGCCTAGTATTACATCACAGTGTTTCTCCATTTGCGTTGCTTGCTGTTTGGGGTTTTAGGCTGGGTTTCTGTACAAGCACTTGGTGACATCGGCTGTTGTACTGTAAGAAGGGCTTTATAAAATACATGTGATTGATTGTACGTCCCGTGGCGCTCAGTTGGTAGAGCATGGTTGCTTGTAACGCCACGGGTTGTAGGTTCGATTCCCACAGGGGACCAGTGTGAAGAAAGTATGAAAATGGATGATTCACTACTGTAGTGGCTCTGGATCAGAGAGTCTGTTAAATGATTCACTACTGTAGTGGCTCTGGGTAAGAGAGTCTGCTAAATGATTCACTACTGTAGTTTCTCTGGATAAGAGAGTCTGCTAAATGACTCACTACTGTAGTGGCTCTGGATAAGAGAGTCTGCTAAATGACTCACTACTGTAAGTGGCTCTGGATAAGAGAGTCTGCTAAATGATTCACTACTATAGTGGCTCTGGATAAGAGAGTCTGTTAAATGATTCACTACTGTAGTGTCTCTGGATAAGAGAGTCTGTTAAATGATTCACTACTGTAGTGTCTCTGGATAAGAGAGTCTGTTAAATGATTCACTACTGTAATGTCTCTGGATAAGAGAGTCTGCTAAATGACTCACTACTGTAGTGTCTCTGGATAAGAGAGTCTGTTAAATGATTCACTACTGTAGTGTCTCTGGATAAGAGAGTCTGTTAAATGAATAAGAGAGTCTGTTAAATGATTCACTACTGTAGTGGCTCTGGGTAAGAGAGTCTGGAAGTAGTTATCTTCTGTTAGTGGAGGAAGTAGTTCTCTTCTGTTAACGGAGGAAGTAGTTCTCTTCTGTTAGTGGAGGAAGTAGTTCTCTTCTGTTAGTGGAGGAAGTAGTTCTCTTCTGTTAGTGGAGGAAGTAGTTCTCTTCTGTTAGTGGAGGAAGTAGTTCTCTTCTGTTAACGGAGGAAGTAGTTCTCTTCTGTTAGTGGAGGAAGTAGTTCTCTTCTGTTAACGGAGGAAGTAGTTCTCTTCTGTTAGTGGAGGAAGTAGTTCTCTTCTGTTAGCGGAGGAAGTAGTTCTCTTCTGTTAGTGGAGGAAGTAGTTATCTTCTGTTAGTGGAGGAAGTAGTTCTCTTCTGTTAGTGGAGGACGTAGTTCTCTTCTGTTAACGGAGGAAGTAGTTCTCTTCTGTTAGTGGAGGAAGTAGTTCTCTTCTGTTAGTGGAGGACGTAGTTCTCTTCTGTTAACGGAGGAAGTAGTTATCTTCTTTTAGTGGAGGAAGTAGTTCTCTTCTGTTAGTGGAGGAAGTAGTTCTCTTCTGTTAGTGGAGGAAGTAGTTCTCTTCTGTTAGTGGAGGAAGTAGTTCGCTTCTGTTAACGGAGGAAGTAGTTCGCTTCTGTTAGTGGAGGAAGTAGTTCTCTTCTGTTAGTGGAGGAAGTAGTTCTCTTCTGTTAGTGGAGGAAGTAGTTCTCTTCTGTTAGTGGAGGAAGTAGTTCTCTTCTGTTAGTGGAGGAAGTAGTTCTCTTCTGTTAGTGGAGGAAGTAGTTCTCTTCTGTTAACGGAGGAAGTAGTTCTTTTCTGTTAGTGGAGGAAGTAGTTCTCTTCTGTTAGTGGAGGAAATAGTTATCTTCTGTTAGTGGAGGAAGTAGTTCTCTTCTGTTAGCGGAGGAAGTAGTTAATTGTAAAATATAATGCGTTGCGGCAGTGCTTCGCACACACACATTCACACAATCCCAGACTTCCGTACACACTCACTCTGATGCGCACAGACACACACACACACACTCTACAACTCTCATACCCGCGCTAATGATAGGCGGTCTGTATCAAACAGGCGGCCGGCGAACTCATCTTTTCCCCACGTCCCTTTGTTGTTAACACAGATCTCTGACGGGGACAGGAAGTTCACGCGGTTCAGAGGAAGTGTTGCTGTTTGAACTTGTCTAATCACCTCAGACTCCTACTGACTCCCTGAGCTGGAGAACATGAGACAGACCTGTTGGCCCTGAGTTGAAGCCCTGAGGAGAGAGAGAGAAGGGGAGGGAGAGAGAGAGATAGAGAGAGAGAGAGATAGAGAGAGAGAGAGAGGGAGGGAGAGAGAGAGAGAGGGAGGGAGAGAGATAGGGAGGGAGAGAGAGGTGGGGGGCGTGAGGGAGAGAGAGAGAAGGGGAGGGAGAGTGAGTGAGGGAAATAGAGAGAGGGAGGGAGAGAGAGATAGAGAGGGAGGGAGAGAGAGAGGGGGGGCGTGAGGGAGAGAGAGAGAGAGACACAGAGAGAGAGAGAGAAACACAGAGACAGAGAGAGAGAGAGACACAGAGAGAGAGAGAGAGACACAGAGAGAGAGAGAGAGACAGAGAGAGAGGGAGACAGATTCTCTAGAATGGTTAAACCACAGACCCCGTGCTGAAACTCCCTAACATTACTCCTTCCTACTCCTCCAGTCCTCTTGGAAGAACCTGACCTTTTAATCCAGTCTCCGGTGTGTCTGTGAGTGTGTTTCTGTCTGTGCGTGCGTGTATCGATGTGTGTGTGTGTATGCATTTGTGAGTGTGCATGAGAATGTGTGTGTGTGTTGGCCAGGTGTGTGTTTGATGGTGGAGTGAGCCTCAGTCTGGCCAGCCAGCCAGCCAGCCAGCCAGCCAGTCAGCCAGCCAGCCAGTAACCATGTAACCATGCAGAATTAACCCTGTAACCATGCAGAATTAACCCTGTATCCATGCAGAATTAACCCTGTAACCATGCAGAATTAACCCTGTAACCATGCAGAATTAACCCTGTAACCATGCAGAATTAACCCTGTAACCATGCAGAATTAACCCTGTAACCACGCAGAATTAACCCTGTAACCATGCAGAATTAACCCTGTAACCATGCAGAATTAACCCTGTAACCACGCAGAATTAACCCTGTAACCATGCAGAATTAACCCTGTAACCATGCAGAATTAACCCTGTAACCACGCAGAATTAACCCTGTAACCATGCAGAATTAACCCTGTAACCACGCATAATTAACCCTGTATCCATGCAGAATTAACCCTGTAACCACGCAGAATTAACCCTGTAACCATGCAGAATTAACCCTGTAACCATGCAGAATTAACCCTGTAACCATGCATAATTAACCCTGTAACCATGCAGAATTAACCCTGTATCCATGCAGAATTAACCCTGTAACCATGCAGAATTAACCCTGTAACCATGCAGAATTAACCCTGTAACCATGCAGAATTAACCCTGTAACCATGCAGAATTAACCCTGTATCCATGCAGAATTAACCCTGTAACCATGCAGAATTAACCCTGTAACCATGCATAATTAACCCTGTAACCACGCATAATTAACCCTGTAACCATGCAGAATTAACCCTGTAACCACGCATAATTAACCCTGTAACCACGCATAATTAACCCTGTATCCATGCAGAATTAACCCTGTAACCACGCATAATTAACCCTGTAACCACGCATAATTAACCCTGTATCCATGCAGAATTAACCCTGTAACCACGCAGAATTAACCCTGTAACCATGCAGAATTAACCCTGTAACCATGCAGAATTAACCCTGTAACCATGCAGAATTAACCCTGTAACCTTGCAGAATTAACCCTGTAACCATGCAGAATTAACCCTGTAACCATGCAGAATTAACCCTGTAACCATGCAGAATTAACCCTGTAACCATGCAGAATTAACCCTGTAACCATGCAGAATTAACCCTGTAACCATGCAGAATTAACCCTGTAACCTTGCAGAATTAACCCTGTAACCATGCAGAATTAACCCTGTATCCATGCAGAATTAACCCTGTAACCATGCAGAATTAACCCTGTATCCATGCAGAATTAACCCTGTATCCATGCAGAATTAACCCTGTAACCACGCATAATTAATGGATAAAAAAAATCGACGTTCATCCAATTACGGCAAATTCAGAAGTGGAACTATGAGATCAGGTTGCAGGCATTCAACACACGCACACACACACGCACACGCACGCACACGCACACGCACACGCACACACACACACACGAGCACCCACCACACACCACACACACACACACACACACACACGAACACACACGAACACACACACACACACACACACACACACACACACACACACACACACACACACACACACACACACACACACACACACACACACACACACACTGTACATACAGCTGAAGTCTGAAGTTTACATACACCTTAGCCAAATACATTTAAACTCAGTTTTTCACAATTCCTGACGTGTAATCCTAGTAAAAATTCCCTGTCTTAGGTCAGTTAGGATCACCACTTTATTTAATTATTTAAAACAGTTCTTTTTTTGTTTCATCAGACCAGAGGACATTTCTCCAAAAAGTACGATCTTTGTCCCCATGTGCAGTTGCAAACCGTAGTCTGGCTTTTTTATGGCAGTTTTGGAGCAGTGGCTTCTTCCTTGCGGAGCGGCCTTTCAGGTTATGTCGATATAGGACTCGTTTTACTGTGGATATAGATACTTTGTACCTGTTTCCTCCAGCATCTTCACAAGGTCCTTTGCTGTTGTTCTGGGATTGATTTGCACTTTTCGCACCAAAGTACATTAATCTCTAGGAGACAGAACGCGTCTCCTTCCTGAGCGGTATGACGGCTGCGTGGTCCCATGTTGTTTATACTTGCGTACTATTGTTTGTACAGATGAACATGGTACCCTCAGGCGTTTGGAAATTGCTCCCAAGGATGAACCAGACTTGTAGAGGTCTACAATTTTTTGACTGAGGTCTTGGCTGGAATTGTGATACAGTGAATTATAAGTTAAATCATCTGTCTGTTAACAATTGTTGGAAAAATGACTTGTGTCATGCACAAAGTAGATGTCCTAACCGACTTGCCAAAACTATAGTTTGTTAACAAGAAATTTGTGAAGTGGCTGAAAAATGAGGTTTAATTACTCCAACCTAAGTGTATGTAAACTTCCGACTTCAACTGTACATACCGGTCACACACACACACACTCTCTCTCTCTCTCTCTTTTTGTCTCTCGCTCTCTAATAAAACAAACACACACACACACACACATACATACATACAAACACACACACACACACACACACACACACACACACACACACACACACACACACACACACACACACACACACACACACACACACACACACACTCTCTCTCTCTTTTTCTCTCTCGCTCTCTCTCTCACACACACACCCACACACACACACACACACACATACACACACACACACACACACACACACACACACACACACACACACACACACACACACACACACACACACACACACACACACACACACACACACACACACACACACACAGTTGACCTGCTCCACTGGAAAAGTGAGTCATAACGGAGAGTTAGGTCAATGTCTACATATTTTGGTTGTGTGTGTTGTGTATGTGTGTGTTGTGTATGTGTGTGTTGTGCGTGTGTGTGTGTGCGCGTTTATGTTAGCTGGGAGCTAGGTAAATATAATTCTGTGTTGATGTACACTAGCTTGGTTGGTTTTCCAGGCCTTTGAAAAGGCTTACTGCTGTCTCTCACCCTGTCTCACCGCTCTACATCCCTTCGCACCCTAGATATACATTATAGAATCGCCATGTTGAAATATTTATTTGACCTCCAACTTTATTTTTGTGTTTTTAGTCAGTTAAGTTCTTATTTACAATGACGGCATCCCGCGGGGGACTGGGGACGGGGCGGGGGACGGGAGACGGGGGACGGGGGGCTGGGATTAAAAATACAAATAAATACAATATAAATATAAAACACACATCACCACAAGAGAGACAACACTACATAAACAGAAACTTAAGACAACAACACAGCAAGGCAGCAACACATGACAACACAGCAAGGCAGCAACACATGACAACACAGCAAGGCAGCAACACATGACAACACAGCATGGCAGCAACACATGACAACACAGCATGGCAGCAACACATGACAACACAGCATGGCAGCAACACATGACAACACAGCAAGGCAGCAACACATGACAACACAGCATGGCAGCAACACATGACAACACAGCATGGCAGCAACACATGACAACACAGCATGGCAGCAACACATGACAACACAGCATGGCAGCAACACATGACAACACAGCAAGGCAGCAACACATGACAACACAGCATGGCAGCAACACATGACAACACAGCATGGCAGCAACACATGACAACACAGCATGGCAGCAACACATGACAACACAGCAAGGCAGCAACACATGACAACACAGCATGGCAGCAACACATGACAACACAGCATGGCAGCAACACATGACAACACAGCATGGCAGCAACACATGACAACACAGCAAGGCAGCAACACATGACAACACAGCATGGCAGCAACACATGACAACACAGCATGGCAGCAACACATGACAACACAGCATGGCAGCAACACATGACAACACAGCATGGCAGCAACACATGACAACACAGCATGGCAGCAACACATGACAACACAGCAAGGCAGCAACACATGACAACACAGCATGGCAGCAACACATGACAACACAGCATGGCAGCAACACATGACAACACAGCATGGCAGCAACACATGACAACACAGCATGGTAGCAGCACAACATGACAACAACATGTTACAAACGTTATTGGACAACAGCACAAAGGGCAAGAAGGTAGAGACACTTCTTTGAATGAAGGAATTGAGATAAAACTGTCCAGTTTGAGTGTTTGTTGCAGCTCGTTCCAGTCGCTAGCTGCAGCGAACTGAAAAGACTAACGACCCAGGGATGTGTGTGCTTTGGGGACCTTTAACAGAATGTGACTGGCAGAACGGGTGTTGTATGTGGAGGATGAGGGCTGCAGTAGATATCTCAGATAGGAGGGAGTGAGGCCTAAGAGGGTTTTATAAATAAGCATCAACCAGTGGGTCTTGCGACGGGTATACAGAGATGACCAGTTTACAGAGGAGTATAGAGGGCAGTGATGTGTCCTATAATGAGCATTGGTGGCAAATCTGATGGCCGAATGGTAAAGAACATCTAGCTGCTCGAGAGCACCCTTACCTGCCGATCTATAAATGATGTCTCCATAGTCTGGCATGGGTAGGATGGTCATCTGAATCAGGGTTAGTTTGGGAATCGATTAATTTAACTTTTTGAAATGGTAATATTTTGGTGTAGTATTTCGTAATGCATTTGAAACCCTGAGAGTCTGTTGAGTCTGTTGTAAAGTGTTAAGGCTGTCGGATGAGAGGTGCAAGCTCTCTCTCTCTCTCTGTCTCTCTCTGTCTCTCTCTCTCTCTCTGTCTCTCTCTGTCTCTCTCTCTGTCTCACTGTCTCTGTCTCTCTCTGTCTTTCTCTCTCTCTCTCTCTGTCTCTCTGTCTCTCTCTCTGTCTCTCTCTCTGTCTCACTGTCTCTGTCTCTCTCTGTCTTTCTCTCTCTCTCTCTCTGTCTCTCTCTGTCTCTCTCTCTGTCTCTCTGTCTCTCTCTCTGTCTCTCTCTCTGTCTCACTGTCTCTGTCTCTCTCTGTCTTTCTCTCTCTCTCTCTCTCTCTGTCTCTCTCTCTATGTCTGTCTCTGTCTCTCTCTGTCTCTCTCTCTGTCTCTCTGTCTCTCTCTCTCTCTGTCTCTCTCTCTCTGTATGTCTCTCTCTCTCTGTCTCTGAGGTTTTACTCAGCCCAAAATCTGTCCACTAAAATAAACCCATGAAATTATACATTTTTTGTGTCAATGAGAGAGTTTCAAATTTGGTCAACAAAAATATAAAATGCTAATTTGCTACATAAAGCTTATTTGTTTTGTAATGGTTAGGTTGTTACGAATGCACTTATATAAGTGAACGCACGTGACATTTTGACAAACGACTTTATATCAGAGTTGTGCCTGTTGTCATTGAGATAGGTACAAGACTCATCATGGATATAACCCGTTTTAGCATGGACATTGCCATTGAGCGCTTCCACCATTTTAAAGTAGTCAATTGGGTGGGGATTCCTATGAGTTGGGGGCAATCAACCAATGAAGAAGAAGACAATTAACTACTTTAAAATGAAGATAGCCTCAATGGCGCTGTCCATGCTGTCACCGTTCTTTAGTCGCGGTGCTGCCGATTATTGGCACATGATAAAAGACGACCCACTGGGTGAAGAGGGGGAAGAAATTATTGACTTCTCACCATAGCTACTATTTATTTTCCATGTTTTTCTGCTGGTCTGTTTGTTTTTCAGGCTGTTAGATTCTTGCCTTGGAGTATTTTTGGGGCAGTCTGAATAGGAATGTCTTTAATCGTGGCTACAAAGGAATTGAGAGAAGAAGAAGGACGAGAATAGAAGATCTCCCCAGCTTTGTAAACAAATGAGAGAGAGGAGGAGGAGGAGGAGGAGAGGGAGGAGAGGGAGGAGGAGGAGGAGGAGGAGGAGGAGAGGGAGGAGAGGGTGGAGGAGGAGGAGGAGAGGGTGGGTGGAGAGGGAGGAGGAGGAGGAGGAGGAGAGGGAGGAGAGGGAGGAGGAGGAGGAGGAGAGGGAGGAGGAGGAGGAGGAGAGGGAGGAGAGGGTCGAGGAGGAGGAGGAGGAGAGGGTGGAGAGGGAGGAGGAGGAGGAGGAGAGGGAGGGGAGGCAGGAGGAGGAGGAGAGGGTGGAGGAGGAGGAGGAGAGGGTGGAGAGGGAGAGGGAGGAGAGGGAGGAGGAGGAGGGGAGGGAGGAGAGGGAGGGGAGGGAGGAGGAGGAGGAGAGGGTGGAGGAGGAGGAGGAGAGGGTGGAGAGGGAGAGGGAGGAGAGGGAGGAGGAGGAGAGGGAGGAGAAGGAGAAGGAGGAGGAGGAGGAGAGGGTGGAGAGGGAGGAGGAGGAAAGGGAGGGAGGAGGAGTGACCATTGTTAACAGAGCAGGGAACTGTTTGTGCGCTCTGTGGTTTCTAGTCCCTGTGAAATAGAGACTCAGTGATTTTGGTTCCCAGGCCCACTTTTTCTCAAGCCCGTACTGAAACCAAATGAAGAGGTTTCAGTCAGTCTGTCTGTGTATGATGCTGTTTATAGCACCAGACTCCTACTAACTGGAAAAGGGTACAAATAGTGGTATCTGGACACTGTTCACAGTCAGTTGATTGTAAGTGAAGTGAGGGCATGTTTAAAAAAGAATATAATGCCTAGTCTTGTAAGCAATGCAAAACATAGACACTGTCAGGAACAACAACATGTTAGAATCTTCAATGCAGGCAGGCCTAGATTAGAGAAGTTGGCACGTATTGGAAACAGACAGTACAAGGAAAGTAAAATATTATGGACAGATTATAGACAGATTGTATAAAGATTATAGACAGATTATAGATAGATTATAGACAGATTGTATAAAGATTATAGACAGATTGTATAAAGATTATAGACAGATTGTATAAAGATTATAGACAGATTATAGACAGATTGTATAAAGATTATAGATAGATTATAGACAGATTGTATAAAGATTATAGATAGATTATAGACAGATTATAGGCAGATTGTATAAAGATTATAGATAGATTATAGGCAGATTGTATAAAGATTATAGATAGATTATAGACAGATTATAGACAGATTGTATAAAGATTATAGACAGATTATAGACAGATTATAGACAGATTGTATAAAGATTATAGACAGATTGTATAAAGATTATAGATAGATTATAGACAGATTGTATAAAGATTATAGATAGATTATAGACAGATTGTATAAAGATTATAGATAGATTATAGACAGATTGTATAAAGATTATAGACAGATTGTATACAGATTATAGACAGCATATAGACAGATTGTATAAAGATTATAGATAGATTATAGACAGATTATAGGCAGATTGTATAAAGATTATAGATAGATTATAGGCAGATTGTATAAAGATTATAGATAGATTATAGACAGATTATAGACAGATTGTATAAAGATTATAGACAGATTATAGACAGATTGTATAAAGATTATAGATAGATTATAGACAGATTGTATAAAGATTATAGATAGATTATAGACAGATTATAGACAGATTGTATAAAGATTATAGACAGATTATAGATAGATTATAGACAGATTATAGATCGATTATAGACAGATTGTATAAAGATTATAGATAGATTATAGACAGATTATAGATCGATTATAGACAGATTATAGACAGATTATAGACAGATTGTATAAAGATTATAGACAGATTGTATAAAGATTATAGACAGATTGTATAAAGATTATAGACAGATTGTATAAAGATTATAGACAGATTATAGACAGATTATAGACAGATTGTATAAAGATTATAGATAGATTATAGACAGATTATAGACAGATTATAGACAGATTATAGACAGATTATAGACAGATTATAGATCGATTATAGACAGATTATAGACAGATTATAGACAGATTATAGACAGATTTTGATGTCAGTAGTTTATACCAGTAATTCCACAATTTCCACATTGCCAGGTGGGTTACATTGGGTTACATTGGGTTACACTGGGTTACATTGGGTTACACTGGGTTACATTGGGTTACATTGGGTTACATTGGGTTACATTGGGTTACACTGGGTTACATTGGGTTACATTGGGTTACACTGGGTTACATTGGGTTACACTGGGTTACATTGGGTTACATTGGGTTACATTGGGTTACACCGGGTTACATTGGGTTACATTGGGTTACACTGGGTTACATTGGGTTACACTGGGTTACATTGGGTTACATTGGGTTACACTGGGTTACATTGGGTTACACTGGGTTACATTGGGTTACATTGGGTTACATTGGGTTACACTGGGTTACACTGGGTTACATTGGGTTACACTGGGTTACACTGGGTTACATCGATCGTATGTAATAGACAAAACAATATTACCGATCCAAGTAGACAGAGTGAAACCGGATTACTGCCGCGTTCAAAAACACCTGGAAACTCAGACGTTTGTTTTTGCTCAGACTGGGATCGTTTTGAATGGTCGTCCAACTCAGACGTTTGTTTTTGCTCAGACTGGGATCGTTTTGAATGGTCGTCCAACTCAGACGTTTGTTTTTGCTCAGACTGGGATCGTTTTGAATGGTCGTCCAACTCAGAATTCCAACTCAGGAACTCGGGCCTCTATCTAGAGCTCCGACTTTCCACCTGGAAGATCCCCGACGTCATGATTGGACCTCGTATTTTCCAGAGTTCCCAGTTGTCTTGAACGCGGCATACAAAGCTAAAAGCCTGAATAGGTATTTTATTTCTCAACGTTCCCCTCAGCCTATACTATGTCAAGGCGTGGTGATGTCGACGGCAGAGTAGTAGTTTTCATTCGACATTTTTTGACTTGTATTGTTTTTCTTTGTTAAAAGGACCAAGTACCGCTGTGGGTCTCTAATTTGGGCCTAGTTTACGTAGATTGGGAAAGCAGCTGCCAGGCTCCATAACGTAGCTCCAGAGTTAGCGTGGCAGAACCCAGGGCCTTGTCCTCAGACGTGGATCTACAGACTTCTATGGGCTGTAGACCAGAGTCATATGGCGTCATAGGAACACAGCCATGTCTCAGGGCAAGCCTGGACAAGGCCAGACAGAAGCAGGACACTCAGACTGGGCCTGCTGGACAGGACACTCAGACTGGGCCTGCTGGACAGGACACTCAGACTAGGCCTGCTGGACAGGACACTCAGACTGGGCCTGCTGGACAGGACACTCAGACTGGGCCTGCTGGACAGGACACTCAGACTGGGCCTGCTGGACAGGACACTCAGACTGGGCCTGCTGGACAGGACACTCAGACTGGGCCTGCTGGACAGGACACTCAGACTGGGCCTGCTGGACAGGACAATCAGACTGGGCCTGCTGTACAGGACACTCAGACTGGGCCTGCTGTACAGGACACTCAGACTGGGCCTGCTGGACAGGACACTCAGACTGGGCCTGCTGGACAGGACTCTCAGACTGGGCCTGCTGGACAGGACACTCAGACTGGGCCTGCTGGACAGGATACTCAGACTGGGCCTGCTGGACAGGACACTCAGACTGGGCCTGCTGGACAGGACTCTCAGACTGGGCCTGCTGGACAGGACTCTCAGACTGGGCCTGCTGGACAGGACACTCAGACTGGGCCTGCTGGACATTAGCAGCCTCTATCCATCTGTCATATGGCAGACACATAGCTACAGCAGGTTGGGTAAGGTATTTGGGGGGGGGGGGGGGGGGGGGGTATGTGTGAGACGCGCGCGCGTGTGTGTGTGTGTGTGTGTGTGTGTGTGTGTGTGTGTGTGTGTGTGTGTGTGTGTGTGTGTGTGTGTGTGTGTGTGTGTGTGTGTGTGTGTGTGTGTGTGTGTGCGTGTGTGTGTGTGAGACGCGTGCGTGCGTGCGTGCGTGCGTGTGTGTGTGTGTGTGTGTACGCGTCTCCAGCTGTGTGCTGTGACTACACTCTGTCCTCTGTTCACAATAACATCTCTCCCAGTCGGTCTCTGTGAATACTTAGTTCCCATCCAGTTTAACAAGGTTTTCTCTGGCAGAGCTGTAAACACAATGTCTAACCTCTGACCCCCTATTAGTGTTTTGGGGACCAGCCAGCTGTATCTGAAGGCCAAACGTTAGCTTCGTCGCCCTTTTACCCCTATGGGCACTAATCAAAAGTGGTGCACTAAATAGGGAATAGGGGGCTATAGTAGTGTACTATATAGGGAATAGGGTGCTATAGTAGTGCACTATATAGGGAATAGGGTGCTATAGTAGTGCACTATACAGGGAATAGGGTGCTATAGTAGTGCACTATACAGGGAATAGGGTGCTATAGTATTGCACTACATAAGGAATAGGGTGCTATAGTAGTGCACTATACAGGGAATAGGGTGCTATAGTAGTGCACTATACAGGGAATAGGGTGCTATAGTAGTGCACTATACAGGGAATAGGGTGCTATAGTAGTGCACTATATAGGGAATAGGGTGCTATAGTAGTGCACTACATAGGGAATAGGGTGCTATAGTAGTGCACTACATAGGGAATAGGGTGCTATAGTAGTGCACTATATCGGGAATAGGATGCTATAGTAGTGCACTACATAGGGAATAGGGTGCTATAGTAGTGCACTACATAGGGAATATGGTGCTAAAGTAGTGCACTATACAGGGAATAGGGTGCCATTTTGGACAAATCTTTTGTTAAGATTAGAAATGGAAAGTCAAATTTATTTGTTATTTTTTACCTCTTTTTCTCTCCAATTTCTTGGTATTCAATTGGTAGTTACAGTCTTGTCTCATCGTTGAGAAATGGCAAGTCTAACCCTGGTCTGGTGCAGACAGACTTCTTGGCTTGTAAGTGTACAAGGCCCTCTGTAATGACCAGTTAACGGTGGTGGTGTTTTATTTACGTTGCCGGTTCTCTGATGTCTGTAGGATTCTATCAGGCAGTTGTGGCACTAGTTATAAACAGTCATAAACTAGTCATAAACTAGTCATTAACTAGTCATTAACCAGTTATAAACAGTCATTAACCAGTCATTAACCAGTTATAAACAGTCATAAACTAGTCATTAACTAGTCATTAACCAGTCATTATACAGTCATAAACTAGTCATTAAACAGTCATAAACCAGTTATAAACAGTCATAAACTAGTCATTAACCAGTCATAAACTAGTCATTAAACAGTCATAAACCAGTTATAAACAGTCATAAACTAGTCATAAACTAGTCATTAACCAGTTATAAACAGTCATAAACTAGTCATAAACTAGTCATTAAACAGTCATAAACTGGTCATTAACTGGTCATTAACTAGGCATTAACTAGTCATTAACCAGTCATAAACTAGGCATTAACCAGTCATAAACTAGTCATAAACCAGCCATTAATCAGTCATAAACTAGTCATTAACTGGTCATTAACTGGTCATTAACTAGGCATTAACTAGTCATTAACCAGTCATAAACTAGGCATTAACCAGTCATAAACTAGTCATAAACAGTTGAACTAGTCATAAACTAGTCATTAACCAGTCATTAACCAGTCATAAACTAGTCATAAACAGTCAAACTAGTCAAACATGTCATTAACCAGTCATAAACTAGTCATAAACTAGTCATAAACAGTTAAACTAGTCATAAACTAGTCATAAACTAGTCATAATCAGTCATAAACAAGTCATTAATCAGTCAAACTAGTCATGAACCGGTCATAAACCAGTCATAAACCAGTCATAAACTAGTCATAATCCATTCATAAACCATTCTTAAACTGGTCATAAACCATTCATGAACCAGTCATAAACTAGTGCCACATAGTTTACTTCTGATGTGTCTCTCCCTCTCTTCTCTCATTCTTGTTCTTGTTCTCTCGCTCTCTCGCTTTCTCTATATATCTCTTCTCTCTTTCTCTCTCTCACTTTCTCCTCTCTCCCTCTATCTCTCTCTCACCATGTGTATGTGACAAATACCATTTGATTTGATTTGATTACCTCGCTCTCTCACTCTTGCTCTCTCTCTATATATCTTTCTCCCTCTCTCTACCTCTCTCTCCCTGTAGTCTTCTCTTACTGTAGTTTTCTCTTACTGTAGTATTCTTACTGTAGTTTTATCTACTGTAGTCTTCTCTTGCTGTAGTATTCTTACTGTAGTTTTCTCTTACTATAGTATTATCTACTGTAGTCTTCTCTTGCTGTAGTATTATCTACTGTAGTCTTCTCTTGCTGTAGTATTCTTACTGTAGTTTTATCTACTGTAGTCTTCTCTTTCTGTAGTATTATCTACTGTAGTCTTCTCTTTCTGTAGTCTTCTCTGCTGTAGTCTTCTCTTTCTGTAGTATTATCTACTGTAGTCTTCTCTTGCTGTAGTATTCTTACTGTAGTTTTATCTACTGTAGTCTTCTCTTTCTGTAGTATTATCTACTGTAGTATTCTTACTGTAGTATTATCTACTGTAGTCTTCTCTTTCTGTAGTATTATCTACTGTAGTCTTCTCTTTCTGTAGTATTATCTACTGTAGTATTCTTACTGTAGTATTATCTACTGTAGTCTTCTCTTTCTGTAGTATTATCTACTGTAGTCTTCTCTTACTGTAGTATTATCTACTGTAGTTTTCTCTTTCTGTAGTATCATCTGCTGTAGTCTTCTCTTTCTGTGGTATTATCTACTGTAGTATCCTCTTTCTGTAGTCTCTTCTTACTGTAGTATCCTCTACTGTAGTCTACTATTACTGTAATATTCTCTACTGTAGGCTACTATTACTGTAAACTTCTCTTTCCGTAATCTTCTCTACTGTAGTCTTCTATTTCTGTAGTCTTCTCTGCTGTAGTCTTCTCTTTCTGTAGTCTTCTATTTCTGTAGTCTTCTCTGCTGTAGTCTTCTCTTACTGTAGTCATCTCTACTGTAGTCTTCTCTTTCTGTGGTCTCGTCTTCTCTACTGTAGTCTACTTTTACTGTAGTCGTCTCATACTCATACTCTTCCTATATACTTCTCTTTCTGTAGTATTATCTACTGTAGTCTTTTCATACTGTTGTCTTCGCTTACCGTAGTTTTATCTACTGTAATCTTCTCTTTCTGTAGTCTCCTCTAATGTAGTCTACTTGTACTGTAGCCTTCTCATTAATGTAGTCTTCTCTTGCTGTAGTCTTCTCTTTCTGTAGTCTCCTCTACTGTATTCATACTGTAGTATTATCTACTGTAGCCTTCTCTTATTGTAGTCTTCTCTACTCTAGTCTGCTCTTCCTGTAGTCTTCTCTACTGTAGTCTGCTCTTCCTGTAGTCTTTGATAAGGGACTACAGGAAGAGCAGTATATCAACCCCACACCATCATCATGGACAGCTAGCAGCCGATTTAGTTCATTTACATATTCAAATCAAATCAAATGCGCCGAATACAACAGGTCGTAGAGCTTACCTTGAAATGCTTACTTACAAGCCCTTAATTAACCAACAATGCAGTTCAAGAAATAGATTTAAGAAAATATTTACTAAATAAATTAAACTAAAGTAAAAAAATGTGTATGAAAAGTAACACAATAAAATAACAGTACTGAGGCTATATACAGGGGGTGCCGGTACCGGGTCAATGTATGGGGGTACAGGTTAGTACTGAGGCTATATTACAGGGGGTGCCGGTACCGGGTCAATGTATGGGGGTACAGGTTAGTACTGAGGCTATATACAGGGGGTGCCGGTACCGGGTCAATGTATGGGGGTACAGGTTAGTACTGAGGCTATATACAGGGGGTGCCGGTACCGGGTCAATGTATGGGGGTACAGGTTAGTACTGAGGCTATATACAGGGGGTGCCGGTACCGGGTCAATGTATGGGGGTACAGGTTAGTACTGAGGCTATATACAGGGGGTGCCGGTACCAGGTCAATGTATGGGGGTACAGGTTAGTACTGAGGCTATATACAGGGGGTGCCGGTACCGGGTCAATGAATGGGGGTACAGGTTAGTCGAGGTAATTTGTACATGTAGGTGGGGGTAAAGTGACTATGCACACATACAATGGCAAGAAAAAGTATGTGAACACTTTGGAATTACTTGGATTTCTGCATAAATTGGTCATAAAATTTTATCTGATCTCCATCTAAAGCACAACAATAGACAAACACTAATAACACACAAACAATTATACGTCTTCATGTCTATTGAACACACTGTGTAAACATTCACAGTGCAGGGTGGGAAAGGTATGTGAACCCTTGGATTGAATAACTAGTTGACCCTCCTTTGGCAGCAATAACCTCAAACAAACGTTTTCTGTAGTTGTGGATCAGACCTGCACAACAGTCAGGAGGACTTTTGGACCATTCCTCTTTACAAAACTGTTTCAGTTCAGCAATATTCTTGGGATGTCTGGTGTCTGGTGTGAACCGCTCTCTTGACGTCATACCACAGCATCTCAATCGGGTTGAGGTCAGGACTCTGACTGGACCACACCAGAAGGCGTATTTTCTTCTGTTCAAGCCATTCTGTTGTTGATTTACTTCTGTGTTTTGGGTCGTTGTCCTGTTGCATCACCCAACTTCTGTTGTGCTTCATATGGCGGACAGATAGTCTTACGTTCTCCTGGAAAATGTCTTGATATACTTGGGAATACAATTTTGGAATCCATGACGCTCCCTCCCCCATATTTTACAGTTGGGATGAGGTTTTGATGTTGGTGTGCTGTGCCTTTTTTTCTCCACACATAGTGTTGTTTGGTAGGAACATTCTCCACACATAGTGTTGTTTGGTAGGAACATTCTCCACACATAGTGTTGTTTGGTAGGAACATTCTCCACACATAGTGTTGTTTGGTAGGAACATTCTCCACACATAGTGTTGTTTGGTAGGAACATTCTCCACACATAGTGTTGTTTGGTAGGAACATTCTCCACACATAGAGTTGTTTGGTAGGAACATTCTCCACACATAGTGTTGTTTGGTAGGAACATTCTCCACACATAGTGTTGTTTGGTAGGAACATTCTCCACACATTGTGTTGTTTGGTAGGAACATTCTCCACACATAGTGTTGTTTGGTAGGAACATTCTCCACACATAGTGTTGTTTGGTAGGAACATTCTCCACACATAGTGTTGTTTGGTAGGAACATTCTCCACACATAGAGTTGTTTGGTAGGAACATTCTCCACACATAGTGTTGTTTGGTAGGAACATTCTCCACACATAGAGTTGTTTGGTAGGAACATTCTCCACACATAGTGTTGTTTGGTAGGAACATTCTCCACACATAGTGTTGTTTGGTAGGAACATTCTCCACACATAGTGTTGTTTGGTAGGAACATTCTCCACACATAGAGTTGTTTGGTAGGAACATTCTCCACACATAGTGTTGTTTGGTAGGAACATTCTCCACACATAGTGTTGTTTGGTAGGAACATTCTCCACACATAGTGTTGTTTGGTAGGAACATTCTCCACACATAGAGTTGTTTGGTAGGAACATTCTCCACACATAGTGTTGTTTGGTAGGAACATTCTCCACACATAGTGTTGTTTGGTAGGAACATTCTCCACACATAGAGTTGTTTGGTAGGAACATTCTCCACACATAGTGTTGTTTGGTAGGAACATTCTCCACACATAGTGTTGTTTGGTAGGAACATTCTCCACACATTGTGTTGTTTGGTAGGAACATTCTCCACACATAGAGTTGTTTGGTAGGAACATTCTCCACACATAGAGTTGTTTGGTAGGAACATTCTCCACACATAGTGTTGTTTGGTAGGAACATTCTCCACACATAGAGTTGTTTGGTAGGAACATTCTCCACACATAGAGTTGTGTTCCTTCCAAACAACTCAACTGTAGTTCCATCTGTCCACAGACTGTTTTTTTGGACAGCAGTGGTGTCCTCCCATGAAACACCATTCCCGTTTAGTGTTTTTACGTATCGTAGACCTGTCAAGAGCGATGTTAGCATGTTCCAGAGAGTTCTGTAAGTCTTTTTTATTGGTTTTTATTTAACCAGGAAGGGCTCATTGAGATTTAAAATCTCTCTTTTCAAGAGCGTCCTGGCCAATATAGGCTGCACCAAGTCATTACACAATTTACAGACAGACAACATGAAAAACTACAAGTAATCTAGTAAAAACCATAGAAATCACAGGAGTAAAACGAAATCATAAATTGCAAATTAAAAACATTGACAGGTCAAGGAATCAGCCTCAAAATCCTTCATGAATGATTTAAAAACACCAATCAGGACAAATTCATCCAGTTTAAAACTATTTTATGAGGCGTTCCAAGCCGATGGCGCAGAGTACATAAAAGCCCTTTTACCAAATTCAATTCGGACATTTGGAACAGTTAGCAGCGAACGAAGAGAGTACCCACCACAAATCTGAAGAATAAAAATGAATAAAATGGTAATAAATCCAAAATGGCTTTGTAAATAAAAGTATACCAGTGACTGAGCCTACGAGTGACTAGAGAAGGCCAGCCAACCCTGGTATCGAGCTTCTACACCTGCGTTGCTTGCTGTTTGGGGTTTTAGGCTGGGTTTCTGTACAGCACTTTGAGATATCAGCTGATGTACGAAGGGCTTTATAAAATAAAATTGATTTGTATACAAAGTGCAGTGGTGCGTAAGGGTTTTGCAGTTTAAAATAAATCTCTCGATGGTGCAGCTGTAGAACTTTTTGAGGATCTGGGGACCCATGCCAAATCTTTTAGTCTCCTGAGGGGGAAAAAGCGCTGTCGTGCCCTCTTCACGACTGTCTTGGTGTGTTTGGACCATGATAGTTTGTTGGTGATGTGGACACTAAGGAATTGAAATTCTCGACCAGCTCAACTACAGCCCCCGTCAATGTGAATGGGGGCGAGTTCGGCTCTCCTTTTCCTGTAGTCCACGATCATCTCCTTTGTCTTGCTCACGTTGAGAGATAGGTTGTTGTCCTGGGACCACACTGCCAGGTCTCTGACCTCCTCCCTATAGGCTGTCTCATCGTTGTCAGTGATCAGGCCTACCACTGTTGTGTCGTCTGCTAACTTAATGATGGTGTGGGAGTCGTGCTTGGCCACGCAGTTGTGGGTGAACAGGGAGTACAGGAGGGGACTGTGTTGAGGATCACCTTGGCAGATGTGTTGTTGCCTAACCTTACCACCAGAGCTGTGTTTTGTACTAAATGAGTGACACCTGCTGTGTTGATATCTTCATACTGCACTGTCCTTCACAAAAATCAATAGGCCTGTGCTACTGTATGTCTGCTGGTCACAGCAAAGCAACGCTGACTGACACGATAAAACCACAACCACTTATTTTGCTCCTATTCTAATTTGCAACCTGGTAAAATCACAGCTGGTTTGGTTCCCCCTCTGTCTGTTTTGGTTCTAACCCCTGGTTTGGTTAAATGTCTGGGTTGGTTCTAACTCCTGGTTTGGTTAAATGTCTGGGTTTGGTTCTAACCCCTGGTTTGGTTAAATGTCTGGTTTGGTTCTAAACCCTGGTTTGGTTAAATGTCTGGGTTGGTTCTAAACCCCTGGTTTGGTTAAATGTCTGGGTTGGTTCTAAACCCCTGGTTTGGTTAAATGTCTGGGTTGGTTCTAAACCCCTGGTTTGGTTAAATGTCTGGGTTGGTTCTAAACCCCTGGTTTGGTTAAATGTCTGGGTTGGTTCTAACTCCTGGTTTGGTTAAATGTCTGGGTTGGTTCTAACTCCTGGTTTGGTTAAACGTCTGGGTTGGTTCTAATCCCTGGTTTGGTTAAATGTCTGGGTTGGTTCTAAGCCCTGGTTTGGTTAAATGTCTGGGTTGGTTCTAAGCCCTGGTTTGGTTAAATGTCTGGTTTGGTTCTGAACCCCTGGTTTGATTAAATGTCTGGGTTGGTTCTAACTCCTGGTTTGGTTAAACGTCTGGTTTGGTTCTGAACCCCTGGTTTGGTTAAATGTCTGGTTTGGTTCGCCTGATTTGTTTAAATGTCTGGGTTGGTTCTGAACCCCTGGTTTGGTTAAATGTCTGGTTTGGTTCTAAACCCCTGGTTTGGTTAAACGTCTGGGTTGGTTCTAAACCCTGGTTTGGTTAAATGTCTGGGTTGGTTCTAAGCCCTGGTTTGGTTTAATGTCTGGGTTGGTTCTAACCCCCTGGTTTGGTTAAATGTCTGGGTTGGTTCTAAACCCCTGGTTTGGTTAAATGTCTGGGTTGGTTCTGAACCCCTGGTTTGGTTAAATGTCTGGGTTGGTTCTAACCCCCTGGTTTGGTTAAATGTCTGGGTTGGTTCTAACTCCTGGTTTGATTAAATGTCTGGGTTGGTTCTAAACCCCTGGTTTGGTTCAATGTCTGGTTTGGTTCACCTGATTTGTTTAAATGTCTGGGTTGGTTCTAAACCCCTGCTCTCTCGCTCTCTCTCTCTCGCTCTCCAGTCCCACCCTCTGTCCCTGTGCAACACCAGTGAAGATGAGCGCCAGGAGTCAGACTTCATTAGCATCGTCAAGCTGGAGAGCCCGGAGCGCAAGGTGCCCCAGTGTCTGCCCCTGCTCAACAAGGTAAGACCATTGTACACATGCATACCGTGGCAGAACTATGGAAGGCTTGAGTGGTCGCAGTGATTCAGTTGAATAGTTAAATAAGTATCTTGTCCAAGTGAAGGGCTGTCTTCGCCGGGGCCATATCTGTCCTCCCCTAAGATTCTTTGAGGCTCAGTAACCTACTGCCATACAATGGGCGGAGACATCATGAAATGTTCTGTGCTGTGTAGCATACACCGATTGTCTGCTATTTGTTTATGTTTGTGTATTGGACGTATCTTGGTCGTTACCCTATTGACCCTATTCACTTTAATGGAGGAGAGCCAGACAAAGCTACATCTTTTCCCCTGGCCTACTGTCCACTACTACAGTAGACAAAGCTACATCTTTTCCCCTGGCCTACTGTCCACTACTACAGTAGACAAAGCTACATCTTTTCCCCTGGCCTACTGTCCACTACTACAGTAGACAAAGCTACATCTTTTCCCCTGGCCTACTGTCCACTACTACAGTAGACACAGCTACATCTTTTCCCCTGGCCTACTGTCCACTACTACAGTAGACACAGCTACATCTTTTCCCCTGGCCTACTGTCCACTACTACAGTAGACACAGCTACATCTTTTCCCCTGGCCTACTGTCCACTACTACAGTAGACACAGCTACATCTTTTCCCCTGGCCTACTGTCCACTACTACAGTAGACACAGCTCCATCTTTTCCCCTGGCCTACTGTCCACTACTACAGTAGACACAGTTCCATCTTTTCCCCTGGCCTACTGTCCACTACTACAGTAGACACAGCTACATCTTTTCCCCTGGCCTACTGTCCACTACTACAGTAGACACAGTTCCATCTTTTCCCCTGGCCTACTGTCCACTACTACAGTAGACACAGCTACATCTTTTCCCCTGGCATACTGTCCACTACTACAGTAGACACAGCTCCATCTTTTCCCCTGGCCTACTGTCCACTACTACAGTAGACACAGCTACATCTTTTCCCCTGGCCTACTGTCCACTACTACAGTAGACACAGTTCCATCTTTTCCCCTGGCCTACTGTCCACTACTACAGTAGACACAGCTACATCTTTTCCCCTGGCATACTGTCCACTACTACAGTAGATCCAGCTCCATCTTTTCCCCTGGCCTACTGTCCACTACTACAGTAGACACAGCTCCATCTTTTCCCCTGGCCTACTGTCCACTACTACAGTAGATCCAGCTCCATCTTTTCCCCTGGCCTACTGTCCACTACTACAGTAGACACAGCTCCATCTTTTCCCCTGGCCTACTGTCCACTACTACAGTAGACACAGCTCCATCTTTTCCCCTGGCCTACTGTCCACTACTACAGTAGACACAGCTCCATCTTTTCCCCTGGCCTACTGTCCACTACTACAGTAGACACAGCTACATCTTTTCCCCTGGCCTACTGTCCACTACTACAGTAGACACAGCTCCATCTTTTCCCCTGGCCTACTGTCCACTACTACAGTAGATCCAGCTCCATCTTTTCCCCTGGCCTACTGTCCACTACTACAGTAGACACAGCTACATCTTTTCCCCTGGCCTACTGTCCACTACTACAGTAGACACAGCTACATCTTTTCCCCTGGCCTACTGTCCACTACTACAGTAGACACAGCTACATCTTTTCCCCTGGCCTACTGTCCACTACTACAGTAGACACAGCTACATCTTTTCCCCTGGCCTACTGTCCACTACTACAGTAGACACAGCTACATCTTTTCCCCTGGCCTACTGTCCACTACTACAGTAGACACAGCTACATCTTTTCCCCTGGCCTACTGTCCACTACTACAGTAGACACAGCTACATCTTTTCCCCTGGCCTACTGTCCACTACTACAGTAGATCCAGCTCCATCTTTTCCCCCGGCCTACTGTCCACTACTACAGTAGATCCAGCTCCATCTTTTCCCCTGGCCTACTGTCCAGTACTACAGTAGATCCAGCTCCATCTTTTCCCCTGGCCTACTGTCCACTACTACAGTAGACACAGTTCCATCTTTTCCCCTGGCCTACTGTCCAGTACTACAGTAGATCCAGCTCCATCTTTTCCCCTGGCCTACTGTCCACTACTACAGTAGATCCAGCTCCATCTTTTCCCCTGGCCTACTGTCCACTACTACAGTAGACACAGCTCCATCTTTTCGGTAGATCCATTGTGCTTTAAAGATGCAGCCTGGAGAAGTGTTGACGGGGAAAGTTAGTAGAATGTTGGCAGGCCTTAATATGATTTTGAGGATCCTATGCCTCCCCTAGCTGTGATCTCTGAGAATTAACAGATGTGATGGGTGTGTGTGGGGGAGGGGCAGAGATCCTCCTGCTTCCTGGCGCTGGATGTGAGGCGCTGAGGTCACAGCTATCACTGGTAGTAACCAGGACTCTATCACTGGTAGTAACCAGGACCCCGGGCTAAGGTCACAGCTATCACTGGTAGTAACCAGGACCCCAGGCTAAGGTCACAGCTATCACTGGTAGTAACCAGGACCCCAGGCTAAGGTCACAGCTATCACTTGTAGTAACCAGGACCCCAGGCTACGGTCACAGCTATCACTGGTAGTAACCAGGACCCCAGGCTAAGGTCACAGCTATCACTGGTAGTAACCAGGACTCTATCACTGGTAGTAACCAGGACCCCAGGCTAAGGTCACAGCTATCACTGGTAGTAACCAGGACCCCGGGCTGAGGTCACAGCTATCACTGGTAGTAACCAGAGGACCCTGGGCTAAGGTCACAGCTATCACTGGTAGTAACCAGGACCCCGGGCTAAGGTCACAGCTATCACTGGTAGTAACCAGGACTCTATCACTGGTAGTGATCAGGACCCCTGGCTAAGGTCACAGCTATCACTGGTAGTAACCAGGACCCCGGGCTAAGGTCACAGCTATCACTGGTAGTAACCAGGACCCCGGGCTAAGGTCACAGCTATCACTGGTAGTAACCAAGACCCCGGGCTAAGGTCACAGCTATCACTGGTAGTAACCAGGACCCCGGGCTAAGGTCACAGCTATCACTGGTAGTAACCAGGACTCTATCACTGGTAGTAACCAGGACCCCGGGCTAAGGTCACAGCTATCACTGGTAGTAACCAGGACCCCGGGCTAAGGTCACAGCTATCACTGGTAGTAACCAGGACCCCGGGCTAAGGTCACAACTATCACTGGTAGTAACGAGGACCCCGGGCTAAGGTCACAGCTATCACTGGTAGTAACGAGGACCCCGGGCTAAGGTCACAGCTATCACTGGTAGTAACCAGGACTCTATCACTGGTAGTAACCAGGACCCCGGGCTAAGGTAACAGCTATCACTGGTAGTAACCAGAGGACCCCGGGCTAAGGTCACAGCTATCACTGGTAGTAACGAGGACCCCAGGCTAAGGTCACAGCTATCACTGGTAGTAACGAGGACCCCGGGCTGAGGTCACAGCTATCACTGGTAGTAACCAGGACTCTATCACTGGTAGTAACCAGGACCCCGAGCTGAGGTCACAGCTATCACTGGTAGTAACCAGGACTCTATCACTGGTAGTAACCAGGACCCCGGGCTAAGGTCACAGCTATCACTGGTAGTAACGAGGACCCCGGGCTAAGGTCACAACTATCACTGGTAGTAACCAGGACCCCAGGCTAAGGTCACAGCTATCACTGGTAGTAACCAGGACCCCAGGCTAAGGTCACAGCTATCACTGGTAGTAACCAGGACCCTATCACTGGTAGTAACCAGGACCCCGGGCTGAGGTCACAGCTATCACTGGTAGTAACCAGGACCCCAGGCTAAGGTCACAGCTATCACTGGTAGTAACCAGGACCCCTGGCTGAGGTCACAGCTATCACTGGTAGTAACCAGGACTCCTGGCTGAGGTCACAGCTATCACTGGTAGTAACCAGGACCCCGGGCTGAGGTCACAGCTATCACTGGTAATAACCAGGACTCTGTACTTAATTGTTTTTGCAAAAACATACATGTTGGAATAACTCCCTTTGAACACACCAAGTTCTGTCCCTTATACAGAGGGGCCTTTGAACACACCAAGTTCTGTCCCTTATACAGAGGGGCCCTTGAACACACCAAGTTCTGTCCCTTATGCAGAGGGGCCCTTGAACACACCAAGTTTTGTCCCTTATACAGAGGGGCCTTTGAACACACCAAGTTCTGTCCCTTATACAGAGGGGCCCTTGAACACACCAAGTTCTGTCCCTTATGCAGAGGGGCCCTTGAACACACCACGTTCTGTCCCTTATACAGAGGGGCCCTTGAACACACCAAGTTCTGTCCCTTATGCAGAGGGGCCCTTGAACACACCAAGTTTTGTCCCTTATGCAGAGGGGCCCTTGAACACACCAAGTTTTGTCCCTTATGCAGAGGGGCCCTTGAACACACCACGTTCTGTCCCTTATGCAGAGGGGCCCTTGAACACACCAAGTTTTGTCCCTTATACAGAGGGGCCCTTGAACACACCAAGTTTTGTCCCTTATACAGAGGGGCCCTTGAACACACCAAGTTTTGTCCCTTATGCAGAGGGGCCATTGAACACACCAAGTTTTGCCCCTTATACAGAGGGGCCCTTGAACACACCAAGTTCTGTCCCTTATACAGAGGGGCTCTTGAACACACCAAGTTCTGTTCCTTATACAGAGGGGCCCTTGAATACACCAAGTTCTGTCCCACATACAGAGGGGCCCTTAAACACACCAAGTTCTGTCCCTTATACAGAGGGGCCCTTGAACACACCAAGTTCTGTCCCTTATACAGAGGGGCCCTTGAACAAAGGCCTTTTGGTGTAGTCTGGAGCGATAGAGGGCCCCCTGTCTCCCTCAGTGGTAGCAGATATGTTTTGAGATCAGATGTGGGTATATAGTCCTGTTGTCTGGTTACTCTGTGAAAAACTATAAAATGCTGTAAACCAGCGTTTCTCAAACTTGGTCCTTGGGACCTCAAGGGGTGCATATTTTGTTTTTGTTGCCATAGTACTACACAGCTGATTGGATGAAACCAGTTTATAGTAGGTTGACCCAAGTATGATAAATGACTGTATCTGTATCATAAGGTTACTGGGCCCCTCCCCCTTGTCAAACACTTGGATACTAAAGCGGCATTATGTAACGATGGTAGCGGTTAATAATCTTAATTCATTTAAATATGTAACCCGTCATCACGTGCGCGCCATACGGATTTGTTTTTCAAACCGTAAAATAGCCGGAGCTGAATTTGTCTGAAGGATACTGGTAACATCTATGTTGTGACTGTTAGCCAGCAAGTTACTTAGCAACATACGGGGGGGGGGGGGGGGAGACGACACACACACTGTGTTGTGACTGGATGCCATCGTGTTACATTAACGTATTCCCGAAAAATGCTGACATCCGACAGCAGTAGCTGCTTCTCGTTTCGGGTGGACAGGCAGCGACGATAGTTACCATCATGTCACGCGCTTGTGCAATGCACATTTCCAGCGAAGTTGCTTTATCAATCGGGGTGAACATTTGATGGGTCTTGCCAGGAAGTTCATCCTGAAGACGGATGTTGTGCCATCAATTATCAGAGGTTTTGATGAGTCTGACGCGGTGGCTGTAACTGCGAGCTGCTAATGACTTGTGAGCGGTATGTTCTATGTAACACACCTGATTGTCACTATGGTTATTGTTCTATGTAACACACCTGATTGTCACTATGGTTATTGTTCTATGTAACACACCTGATAGTCACCATGGTTATTGTTCTATGTAACACACCTGATAGTCACTATGGTTATTGTTCTATGTAACACACCTGATAGTCACCATGGTTATTGTTCTATGTAACACACCTGATAGTCACCATGGTTATTGTTCTATGTAACACACCTGATAGTCACCATGGTTATTGTTCTATGTAACACACCTGATAGTCACCATGGTTATTGTTCTATGTAACACACCTGATTGTCACTATGGTTATTGTTCTATGTAACACACCTGATAGTCACCATGGTTATTGTTCTATGTAACACACCTGATAGTCACCATGGTTATTGTTCTATGTAACACACCTGATAGTCACCATGGTTATTGTTCTATGTAACACACCTGATTGTCACTATGGTTATTGTTCTATGTAACACACCTGATAGTCACCATGGTTATTGTTCTATGTAACACACCTGATAGTCACCATGGTTATTGTTCTATGTAACACACCTGATAGTCACCATGGTTATTGTTCTATGTAACACACCTGATTGTCACCATGGTTATTGTTCTATGTAACACACCTGATTGTCACTATGGTTATTGTTCTATGTAACACACCTGATTGTCACTATGGTTATTGTTCTATGTAACACACCTGATAGTCACTATGGTTATTGTTCTATGTAACACACCTGATAGTCACCATGGTTATTGTTCTATGTAACACACCTGATAGTCACCATGGTTATTGTTCTATGTAACACACCTGATAGTCACCATGGTTATTGTTCTATGTAACACACCTGATAGTCACCATGGTTATTGTTCTATGTAACACACCTGATAGTCACCATGGTTATTGTTCTATGTAACACACCTGATAGTCACCATGGTTATTGTTCTATGTAACACACCTGATAGTCACCATGGTTATTGTTCTATGTAACACACCTGATAGTCACCATGGTTATTGTTCTATGTAACACACCTGATAGTCACCATGGTTATTGTTCTATGTAACACACCTGATAGTCACCATGGTTATTGTTCTATGTAACACACCTGATAGTCACCATGGTTATTGTTCTATGTAACACACCTGATAGTCACCATGGTTATTGTTCTATGTAACACACCTGATTGTCACTATGGTTATTGTTCTATGTAACACACCTGATAGTCACCATGGTTATTGTTCTATGTAACACACCTGATATTCACCATGGTTATTGTTCTATGTAACACACCTGATAGTCACCATGGTTATTGTTCTACCATCACTACATGGACACTATTATTATTTTAGTCTCCATCTCCTTTTGTCTTTCCACCATCATTAAGCAGCAATGATAGATGTTTTAGAAAATTCAACACATACTCTGTCTGCACAGCTTTCCCCAGGCAACCCCCTCAGCAGCTTCCCCCAGGCAACCCCCTCAGCAGCTTTCCCCAGGCAACCCCCTCAGCAGATTTCCCCAGGCAACCCCCTCAGCAGCTTCCCCCAGGCAACCCCCTCAGCAGCTTTCCCCAGGCAACCCCCTCAGCAGATTTCCCCAGGCAACCCCCTCAGCAGCTTCCCCCAGGCAACCCCCTCAGCAGCTTTCCCCAGGCAACCCCCTCAGCAGATTTCCCCAGGCAACCCCCTCAGCAGCTTTCCCCAGGCAAAGAAGGGGGATATGCTGTGAAGCCTGTGAAGACAGACCCAACATACTGTCAGTCACACATTCCAAATACAAACATTGAAAAGTTTCACCAAAAAGTGCAACAACCAAATATTGCATATTTCAAATGGAGTATTTGAGAAATGCCAGAAAATACGACTGACGCCAAGTGGGTGACTGAAGCCAAGTGGGTGACTGAAGCCAAGTGGGTGACTGAAGCCAAGTGGGTGACTGAAGCCAAGTGGGTGACTGAAGCCAAGTGGGTAACTGAAGGCTGCTTGATTGAAGCGGGGTACATGGGTCACCCTTTTCTCCAGCTCCCCTCCCCATCAATCTCTGTAGTTGGTTACATTTCCTAAAGCCTCAGTAATTCACTTTTATGTGATATGACATCACACTTTGTTACTTAGTATTGTTAGTTTTTTTCAAGCATTTGGACGGGAGATGAGTGTTACGGATTATATGAATCAATGGCGTCCTGCACTCTCCACATGGTTCAAAAAATAAATAAATGCATGTCAAATTATGTCTCACCTTTATTTCTCATGAGTGTTCCTCTTAATCAGTATTTTGTAAATTATCAAATAAATGTCTGATAAATACATACAATTCTGAACCTATTTTCATTTATAATGCTAATGCAGAGGCACCAATGAATTGTCCAGTACAGTTACTGTTTGCTGATGAAATGTACATGCCTTTATGTGTAAACTTCTGAGGTGACTCAGGCTTTACTCATTTATGTGAAGAAGTGTATCAGTGAAGTGTATTCTGTAATGAGTTACACAACAATAGAAATTCAGTCGAGTCTGTTGGTCTGACATCCAACGGTCCATGACCAGCTCTGTTGACCATGGGAGAATTTTGCAGAGAAAATGGGTTGAGGTATACTATTTAGGCTCGGAATGACATGTGGCCCATTTTTTAACCTGGTCATCAATGACATGTGGCCCATTTTTTTTAACCTGGTCATCAATGACATGTGGCCCATTTTTTTTAACCTGGTCATCAATGACATGTGGCCCATTTTTTTTAACCTGGTCATCAATGACATGTGGCCCATTTTTTTACCTGGTCATCAATGACATGTGGCCCATTTTTTTACCTGGTCATCAATGACATGTGGCCCATTTTTTAACCTGGTCATCAATGACATGGGACCCATTTTTTAACCTGGTCATCAATGACATGTGGCCCATTTTTTTTAACCTGGTCATCAATGACATGTGGCCCATTTTTTAACCTGGTCATCAATGACATGTGGCCCATCTTTTAACCTGGTCATCAATGACATGTGGCCCATTTTTTAACCTGGTCATCAATGACATGTGACCCATTTTTTTTTTTATACCTTGTTACCTGGCAATAACCATGAATATAAGCTCCCCGCCCCCTCAGACTGTTCTTTTAGGCTTCCTGATAGTTAGAGAGGAGAGAAAAGGTACAATTTCTTTAATTCTGAGAATTTTAATAGTGTAAAAAATATTATGTGTGATGTTTTGGTCATTCAAAAGGCTATTTTTTTTTTACTTGGGGGTAATAGGATGACTGTACGGGACCTTTTTAAATGTTCTAGATAGATCATATATTTAAACTTGCATGTTCATCCCACATCTGTGTAGTCTATTCCCCAGCAGCCATAGCCCATGTTCCAGTCAGATCAGTTTGTTTACAGTCCGGCCCATGTTCCAGTCAGATCAGTTTGTTTACAGTCCGGCCCATGTTCCAGTCAGATCAGTTTGTTTACAGTCCGGCCCATGTTCCAGTCAGATCAGTTTGTTTACAGTCCGGCCCATGTTCCAGTCAGATCAGTTTGTTTACAGTCCGGCCCGGGCCCGGCAGTCAGATCAGTTTGTTTACAGTCCGGCCCGGGCCCGGCAGTCAGATCAGTTTGTTTACAGTCCGGCCCGGGCCCGGCAGTCAGATCAGTTTGTTTACAGTCCGGCCCGGGCCCGGCAGCCAGATCTATAGATACACAGACGGGACATGGGTTGGTCGGCCACAGAGCCTTATGCTGCACACCACCACCACCACCGCACACCGCCCAGAATAGACCTCTTAAGCAAACAACGTTTAGCAGCTATGAACCTTGGAGGATAAGGTTACATTGTAGTCCTTTTGTTTTTATTTTTTGTTTTGTTTTCTAGAGGGTTAGTATCCCTGGCGACAGACAACGTGCACCCCAGGGACGTGCTAGATTCCTCTCCTGATGTGTGGTGACTTTTTACACCAATGTCCTCTAAAAAGTTATTTTTCTCTCCAGTTGCTTGGACATCACAATGCATTTTGGGAAGAGCTTTTGAAGGCTAGTGCTGAGCTGAAAGTATGTCAAACGTTTCATTACAATCATCTCTTATGGATGGGGATCTGCTGTAGTAAACATCTCCTTCTAACCAGGGATAAGACATAAGTGTCATACATGTGGTCGCTTCGGGACCCAGGCTGCAAGGAACCCCCCTCCCAAACTCAGTCGACGTCTCAACTTCCTGTTGAGAGTTAGAATAGTAGAATACACCAGGTGTAAGTCTGAAATTTGTTTGTGGATCAGAGTTTTTTTTTTTTTTTTATCTTGTTTTGTCATTACTGACAGTCACTCAATTAGCCATGACAGTTTTCAATTTAGATTGGTAAGTTAGTCTAGCCAGTTATCAAAATCATGGATTTTGTTAGTTGGTCTCACTCAGATATCAATAACATGGCATAAGTCATGGCAAAATGTGTGGCAAAAATGTATTTCCACCCCATGCCAAAATAGTTAGAAATTGTAGGAAACTTTGCTTTAAAATTTCTCTCTTCCCTATGGCAAAATGTGTAGAACTGTGCAGAAAACCTGCTTTAAAACTGCAAACATGTGTAGAATAGCAGGAAATTAACTTTTAAACCTACATTTTTCTCTCCGCCATCAAGATGGGGCAACTAAAAAGGCCCTGCTTCTAACAATCTGACATTCACTTTGAACCATGGAGTGAAATAGCAATTGTGTATTCTGTTTGGCCCAACTTCTGGACTGGCTGTCCCATATGTTTGTCCGTTAGACTGTAGGAAGTACAGGTAGGAGACTACTGTAGGACTGTCTTTGTCCGTTAGACTGTAGGAAGTACAGGTAGGAGCCTACTGTAGGACTGTCTTTGTCCGTTAGACTGTAGGAGCCTACTGTAGGACTGTCTTTGTCCGTTAGACTGTAGGAGCCTACTGTAGGACTGTCTTTGTCCGTTAGACTGTAGGAGCCCACTGTAGGACTGTCTTTGTCCGTTAGACTGTAGGAGCCCACTGTAGGACTGTCTTTGTCCGTTAGACTGTAGGAGCCTACTGTAGGACTGTCTTTGTCCGTTAGACTGTAGGAAGTACAGGTAGGAGCCTACTGTAGGACTGTCTTTGTCCGTTAGACTGTAGGAGCCTACTGTAGGACTGTCTTTGTCCGTTAGACTGTAGGAGCCTACTGTAGGACTGTCTTTGTCTGTTAGACTGTAGGAGCCCACTGTAGGACTGTCTTTGTCCGTTAGACTGTAGGAGCCTATTGTAGGACTGTCTTTGTCCGTTAGACTGTAGGAGCCTACTGTAGGACTGTCTTTGTCCGTTAGACTGTATGAAGTACAGGTAGGAGCCTACTGTAGGACTGTCTTTGTCCATTAGACTGTAGGAGACTACTGTAGGATTTTCTTTGTCCATTAGACTGTAGGAGCCTACTGTAACGCTGTCTTTGTCCGTTAGACTGTAGGAAGTACAGGTAGGAGCCTACTGTAGGACTGTCTTTGTCCGTTAGACTGTAGGAGCCTACTGTAGGACTGTCTTTGTCCGTTAGACTGTAGGAAGTACAGGTAGGAGCCTACTGTAGGACTGTCTTTGTCCGTTAGACTGTAGGAAGTACAGGTAGGAGCCTACTGTAGGACTGTCTTTGTCCGTTAGACTGTAGGAGCCTACTGTAGGACTGTCTTTGTCCGTTAGACTGTAGGAGCCTACTGTAGGACTGTCTTTGTCCGTTAGACTGTAGGAGCCCACTGTAGGACTGTCTTTGTCCGTTAGACTGTAGGAGCCCACTGTAGGACTGTCTTTGTCCGTTAGACTGTAGGAGCCTACTGTAGGACTGTCTTTGTCCGTTAGACTGTAGGAAGTACAGGTAGGAGCCTACTGTAGGACTGTCTTTGTCCGTTAGACTGTAGGAGCCTACTGTAGGACTGTCTTTGTCCGTTAGACTGTAGGAGCCTACTGTAGGACTGTCTTTGTCCGTTAGACTGTAGGAGCCCACTGTAGGACTGTCTTTGTCCGTTAGACTGTAGGAGCCTATTGTAGGACTGTCTTTGTCCGTTAGACTGTAGGAGCCTACTGTAGGACTGTCTTTGTCCGTTAGACTGTAGGAAGTACAGGTAGGAGCCTACTGTAGGACTGTCTTTGTCCATTAGACTGTAGGAGCCTACTGTAGGATTTTCTTTGTCCATTAGACTGTAGGAGCCTACTGTAGCGCTGTCTTTGTCCGTTAGACTGTAGGAAGTACAGGTAGGAGCCTACTGTAGGACTGTCTTTGTCCGTTAGACTGTAGGAGGCTACTGTAGGACTGTCTTTGTCCGTTAGACTGTAGGAAGTACAGGTAGGAGACTACTGTAGGACTGTCTTTGTCCGTTAGACTGTAGGAGCCTACTTTAGGACTTTCTTTGTCCGTTAGACTGTAGGAGCCTACTGTAGGACTGTCGTTGTCCGTTAGACTGTAGGAGCCTACTGTATGACTGTCTTTGTCCGTTAGACTGTAGGAGCCTACTGTAGGACTGTCTTTGTCCGTTAGACTGTAGGAGCCTACTGTAGGACTGTCTTTGTCCGTTAGACTGTAGAAGCCTACTGTAGGACTGTCTTTGTCCGTTAGACTGTAGGAAGTACAGGTAGGAGCCTACTGTAGGACTGTCTTTGTCCGTTAGACTGTAGGAGCCTACTGTAGGACTGTCTTTGTCCGTTAGACTGTAGGAGCCTACTGTAGGACTGTCTTTGTCCGTTAGACTGTAGGAAGTACAGGTAGGAGCCTACTGTAGGACTGTCTTTGGCCATTAGACTGTAGCAGTCTACTGTAGGACTGTCTTTGTCCGTTAGACTATAGGAGTCTACTGTAGGACTGTCTTTGTCCATTAGACTGTAGGAGCCTACTGTAGGACTGTCTTTGTCCATTAGACTGTAGGAGCCTACTGTAGGACTGTCTTTGTCCGTTAGACTGTAGGAGCCTACTGTAGGACTGTCTTTGTCCATTAGACTGTAGGAGCCTACTGTAGGACTGTCTTTGTCCGTTAGACTGTAGGAGCCTACTGTAGGACTGTCTTTGTCCGTTAGACTGTAGGAGCCTACTGTAGGTCTTTGTCCGTTAGACTGTAGGAGCCTACTGTAGGACTGTCTTTGTCCATTAGACTGTAGGAGACTATTGTAGGACTGTCTTTGTCCATTAGACTGTAGGAGCCCACTTTAGGCCTATCTTTGTCTGTTAGACGTTAGGAGCCTACTGTAGGACTGTCTTTGTCCGTTAGACTGTAGGAGCGTACTGTAGGACTGTCTTTGTCCGTTAGACTGTAGGAGCCTACTGTAGGACTGTCTTTGTCCATTAGACTGTAGGAGACTACTGTTGGACTGTCTTTGTCCATTAGACTGTAGGAGCCTACTGTAGGACTGTCTTTGTCCGTTAGACTGTAGGAGCCTACTGTAGGACTGTCTTTGTCCGTTAGACTGTAGGAGCCTACTGTAGGACTGTCTTTGTCCGTTAGACTGTAGGAGCCTACTGTAGGACTGTGGGACATTAGGTGGGTGTATCTATCTCCCTCTCCTGGTACTGCCCGCCCACAGTTAAAGACCGTCTATGGCCGTTAGACTGTAGGAGCCTACTGTAGTACTGTGGGACATTAGGTGAGTGTCTCCCTCTCCTGGTACTGCCCGCCCACAGTTAAAGACCGTCTATGGCCGTTAGACTGTAGGAGCCTACTGTAGGACTGTGGGACATTAGGTGGGTGTATCTATCTCCCTCTCCTGGTACTGCCCGCCCACAGTTAGAGACCGTCTATGGCCGTTAGACTGTAGGAGCCTACTGTAGTACTGTGAGACATTAGGTGAGTGTATCTATCTCCCTCTCCTGGTACTGCACGCCCACAGTTAGAGACCGTCTATGGCCGTTAGACTGTAGGAGCCTACTGTAGTACTGTGGGACATTAGGTGAGTGTATCTATCTCCTGGTACTGCCCGCCCACAGTTAGAGACCGTCTATGGCCGTTAGACTGTAGGAGCCTACTGTACTACTGTGGGACATTAGGTGAGTGTCTCCCTCTCCTGGTACTGCCCGCCCACAGTTAGAGACCGTCTATGTCCGTGCTGCTGACACACATACATGTTGGCTGTCTCTCTGTGGAAACCGTCCTCTTCATGCTAACGTTTATTAGTGTCTCACCACATCGACCGACCAGCCCAGAAGCTTTTTTAATACTTTAGTACTAGACTATACAAAGTGTTGTGTGTCCATGGCCATGTCTCCCAGGCTTTTGAACAATGCTAAACTCTGAAAAACAACAAGTAGAATGTAGTCTAAACAACAGGTTCAGTATGGAAGGAATGGAAATACTTCTCCTTGTAGACGCACAGTGGGTCCGAATAGGACAAACAGTGATAATATTCCTAAAGGCTTAACCCTCATCCTCCTGTAGCAGACGGTTGATCCACAAAAGCTTTGTTTCGTGAAGTAAGCATCCGTGTTAAGAGCAGCTACGTTCTTCTGTGAAAACAGAATAGCTCATTGCTCTGTAGAAGGATGTTCTGGCTGTCATGTATGGGCTTGTTGTCTCCCTTCCATAGAATGTCTTTCTTCATTGATTCTTCCTTTTCTTTGATGAAAAAAAAAAGCTTTTTTTTAGCCTGCTTTTACAGTAATCCACTTTCCTTTAACTGATGCGTTAAAAATCAGAGTGAAGTGTGTGTGTCTGTGCGTGTGTGTGTGTACATTTGTGTGTGTGTAAGTGTGCCAGAGTACACCTGTGTGTGGGTGTGGGTGTGTGTATGGGTGGGTGTGTGTGTGATCCCATGCTACTTTCTGTGCTCTCAGGGAGGTAGCTACAGGAAGACTAGCCCTAGTGACAGGAGGTAGCTACAGGAAGACTAGCCCTAGTGACAGGAAGTAGCTACAGGAAGACTAACCCTAGTGACAGGAGGTAGCTACAGGAAGACTAGCCCTAGTGACAGGAGGTAGCTACAGGAAGACTAGCCCTAGTGACAGGAGGTAGCTACAGGAAGACTAGCCCTAGTGACAGGAGGTAGCTACAGGAAGACTAGCCCTAGTGACAGGAGGTAGCTACAGGAAGACTAGCCCTAGTGACAGGAGGTAGCTACAGGAAGACTAGCCCTAGTGACAGGAGGTAGCTACAAGAAGACTAACCCTAGTGACAGGAGGTAGCTACAGGAAGACTAGCCCTAGTGACAGGAAGTAGCTACAGGAAGACTAACCCTAGTGACAGGAGGTAGCTACAGGAAGACTAGCCCTAGTGACAGGAGGTGGCTACAGGAAGACTAGCCCTAGTGAGAGGCGGTAGATACAGGAAGACTAGCCCTAGTGACAGGAAGTAGCTACAGGAAGACACGCCCTAGTGTCAGGAGGTAGCTACAGGAAGACTAGCCCGAGTGACAGGAGGTAGCTACAGGAAGACTAGCCCTAGTGACAGGAAGTGGCTACAGGAAGACTAGCCTGAGTGACAGGAGGTAGCTACAGGAAGACTAGCCCTAGTGACAGGAGGTAGCTACAGGAAGACTAGCCCTAGTGACAGGAGGTAGCTACAGGAAGACTAGCACTAGCGACTAGCCCTTCATTCATCGTTCCTGGTGGTTTCATTGACACCAGGCTGTTCCTGGTGGTTTCATTGACCCCAGGCTGTTCCTGGTGGTTTCATTGACCCCAGGCTGTTCCTGGTGGTTTCATTGACCCCAGGCTGTTCCTGGTGGTTTCACTGACCCCAGGCTGTTCCTGGTGGTTTCATTGACCCCAGGCTGTTCCTGGTGGTTTCATTGACCCCAGGCTGTTCCTGGTGGTTTCATTGACCCCAGGCTGTTCCTGGTGGTTTCACTGACCCCAGGCTGTTCCTGGTGGTTTCATTGACCCCAGGCTGTTCCTGGTGGTTTCACTGACCCCAGGCTGTTCCTGGTGGTTTCATTGACCCCAGGCTGTTCCTGGTGGTTTCATTGACCCCAGGCTGTTCCTGGTGGTTTCACTGACCCCAGGCTGTTCCTGGTGGTTTCACTGACCCCAGGCTGTTCCTGGTGGTTTCATTGACCCCAGGCTGTTCCTGGTGGTTTCACTGACCCCAGGCTGTTCCTGGTGGTTTCATTGACCCCAGGCTGTTCCTGGTGGTTTCATTGACCCCAGGCTGTTCCTGGTGGTTTCACTGACCCCAGGCTGTTCCTGGTGGTTTTCACTGACCCCAGGCTGTTCCTGGTGGTTTCACTGACCCCAGGCTGTTCCTGGTGGTTTCACTGACCCCAGGCTGTTCCTGGTGGTTTCATTGACCCCAGGCTGTTCCTGGTGGTTTCACTGACCCCAGGCTGTTCCTGGTGGTTTCACTGACCCCAGGCTGTTCCTGGTGGTTTCATTGACCCCAGGCTGTTCCTGGTGGTTTCATTGACCCCAGGCTGTTCCTGGTGGTTTCATTGACCCCAGGCTGTTCCTGGTGGTTTCACTGACCCCAGGCTGTTCCTGGTGGTTTTCACTGACCCCAGGCGGTTCCTGCCTGCCTGGTGGTTTCTGAGCAGGGTGAGCGATGAGGTGGGGCCAGAGTGGAAACGCTTGTCCTGCTAAGCAAATAAGTAAAATATCTATAACTCAGGGGAGACGAATCAAGAGCAGAAAGCTGTATAACATCTGGAAAAACTGGCTGATCTGAGGCTGTGAGGTTTTAAATGCAAAAGTCAGCAGGTACACAATGAATGAATAGAGCCTCAGGGGTAAATGGAAGTCAATGTCCCCGCAGGAGGCCTTTTGCCTTCTGGTAGGCCGTCATTGTAAATAAGAATTTGTTCTTAACGTACTTGCCTAGTTAAATAAAACTAAATAAATACATCTATTACCCCTGAGCATCAGTTCCAAAGGCATTGATTCACTCAGGCTGGTTAAACCAGACTGACTACTGCTATGCTCTCCATCCTTTTACTTCAGCGCTCAGTGTATTTCAACCAGGCTAGCATTCACTAGCTGACTCTGTCTTTGAAGCAGGCACTAGTGTAGTCCGTGTAGTCGGTGTAGTCAGTGTATTCATTGTAGTCGTTGTAGTCTGTGTAGTCTGTGTAGTCTGTGTAGTCATTGTAGTCGTTGTAGTCTGTGTAGTCATTGTAGTCTGTGTAGTTGGTGTAGTCGGTGTAGTCGGTGTAGTCTGTGTAGTCTGTGTAGTCTGTGTAGTCTGTGTAGTCGGTGTAGTCTGTGTAGTCATTGTAGTCGGTGTAGTCTGTGTAGTCGGTGTAGTCGGTGCAGTCTGTGTAGTCTGTGTTGTCGATGCAGTCGGTGTATTCATTGTAGTCTGTGTAGTCTGTGTAGTCTGTGTATTCATTGTAGTCTGTGTAGTCTGTGTATTCATTGTAGTCTGTGTAGTCTGTGTATTCATTGTAGTCTGTGTAGTCTGCCACAGTGGAGGTATTATCCAGATCCAGCCAGTGTAGTCTGTGTAGTCGGTGTAGCCTGTGTAGTCATTGTAGTCGGTGTAGTCTGTGTAGTCTGTAGTCGGTGTAGTCGGTGTAGTCGGTGTAGTCATTGTAGTCGGTGTAGTCGGTGTAGTCGGTGTAGTCGGTGTATTCATTGTAGTCTGTGTAGTCGGTGTAGTCATTGTAGTCTGTGTAGTCGGTGTAGTCTGTGTATTCATTGTAGTCTGTGTAGTCGGTGTAGTTGGTGTAGTCGGTGTATTCATTGTAGTCTGTGTAGTCGGTGTAGTTGGTGTAGTCGGTGTATTCATTGTAGTCTGTGTAGTCTGTATTCATTGTAGTCTGTGTAGTCTGTATTCATTGTAGTCTGTGTAGTCTGTGTATTCATTGTAGTCTGTGTAGTCGGTGTAGTCGGTGTAGTCTGTGTATTCATTGTAGTCTGTGTAGTCTGTGTATTCATTGTAGTCTGTGTAGTCGGTGTAGTCGGTGTAGCCTGTGTAGTCATTGTAGTCGGTGTAGTCTGTGTAGTCTGTAGTCGGTGTAGTCGGTGTAGTCATTGTAGTCGGTGTAGTCGGTGTAGTCGGTGTAGTCGGTGTAGTCGGTGTATTCATTGTAGTCTGTGTAGTCGGTGTAGTCATTGTAGTCTGTGTAGTCGGTGTAGTCTGTGTATTCATTGTAGTCTGTGTAGTCGGTGTAGTTGGTGTAGTCGGTGTATTCATTGTAGTCTGTGTAGTCGGTGTAGTTGGTGTAGTCGGTGTATTCATTGTAGTCTGTGTAGTCTGTATTCATTGTAGTCTGTGTAGTCTGTGTATTCATTGTAGTCTGTGTAGTCGGTGTAGTCGGTGTAGTCTGTGTATTCATTGTAGTCTGTGTAGTCTGTGTATTCATTGTAGTCTGTGTAGTCGGTGTAGTCGGTGTAGTCGGTGTAGTCTGCCACAGTGGAGGTATTATCCAGATCCAGCCAGTGTAGTCGGTGTAGTCGGTGTAGTCTGCCACAGTGGAGGTATTATCCAGATCCAGCCAGTGTAGTCTGTGTAGTCGGTGTAGTCTGTGTAGTCGGTGTAGTCGGTGTAGTCGGTGTAGTCTGCCACAGTGGAGGTATTATCCAGATCCAGCCAGTGTAGTCGGTGTAGTCGGTGTAGTCTGCCACAGTGGAGGTATTATCCAGATCCAGCCAGTGTAGTCGGTGTAGTCGGTGTAGTCTGCCACAGGGGAGGTATTATCCAGATCCAGCCAGTGCCCTCCGTCTCTCCCGTTCCTTCCATAACGTTAACAGACTGATACGATCAGGGAAGAACGGGCCAAGCTCACAGGGTTTTTGATAAAGAAAAACAATGGAAACCTCTGTAGAGGGCCTACCCTCCCTGCCCCCCCCCCCCCCCCCCTCACCACCAGCATGCACACACACAACACACACATAACACACACACATAACACACACACACACAACACACACATAACACATAACACACACACACACATACACACACATAACACACACACATAACACACACACATACCACTCACACACACCACACAAACGCATACACACACATAGCACACACACACATAACACACACACACACAACACACACATAACACACACACATAACACACACACATAACACACACACACACACATACCACCCACACTATGCCAACATCTTTCTAGCTAAATCCCATCTCACTAGGGTACAATGACCCACAGCTTCACTGCTGCAATTGTAAATACGCTTGACTACTACAATTTCATACTTATTTTAGCAGTGTACTAAATGTCAATGAGATATGGACAAGCTAAATGAGATATTGTTGATATACTGGTACTGTAAGTTGTGCCTAGGTCTCCATCAGGGTAGTTGTACTTTGTTCCACTGTAGCGATCGTCCTGGGAAGAAGGAGTGGACCAAAACGCAACGTGGGAAATGTTCATGTTAATTTAATAAATAAACTGAACACTGAAATAACAAAAACAGCAAAGATAGTAAACGAAACGAAACACTTCTATCTGGTGCAACAACACAAAACAGAAAGCAACTACCCCACAACACACAGGTGGAAAAAAGGCTACCTATGTAGGGTTCTCAATCAGAGACAATGATAGACAGCTGCCTCTGATTGGGAACCCTACCCGGCCAAAACATAGAAATGGAAAACACAGAACAAAACATAGAATGCCCACCCCAACTCACGCCCTGACCAACCAAAATAGAGACATAAACAAGATCTCTAAGGTCAGGGCGTGACATCCACTTAATTACTTGTTGCCTAGTCTTCTTGTCCCAGTTGTCCACCTACCTACTGAAGACCCTATGTAATTTTCTCCATCAGAAGTCAAACCGATTGGCATCTCTGGTTTTGATTCTACCGGCTGAATGTTTTGGGACTGAGCTTTAGAGCCACAAACAGAGTTCCAGTTTGCTGTGTGAAATGGGATGACCGTAGAAGGCCCAATGTGGGTGATACAGCCACACAAGAGGACAGATAGAGGACAGATAGAGGGCAGATAGAGGACATATAGAGGACAGATAGAGGACAGATATAGGACAGATAGAGGACAGATAGAGGGCAGATAGAGGACAGATAGAGGACAGATAGAGGACAGATAGAAGGCAGATAGAGGACAGATAGAGGACAGATAGAGGACAGATAGAGGGCAGATATAGGACAGATAGAGGACAGATAGAGGACAGATAGAGGGCAGATAGAGGGCAGATAGAGGACAGATAGAGGGCAGATAGAGGGCAGATAGAGGACAGATAGAGGGCAGATAGAGGACAGATAGAGGACAGATAGAGGACAGATAGAGGACAGATAGAGGACAGATAGAGAACAGATAGAGGGCAGATAGAGGACAGATAGAAGGCAGATAGAAGGCAGATAGAAGGCAGATAGAGGACAGATAGAGGACAGATAGAGGGCAGATAGAGGACAGATAGAGACCAGATAGAGACCAGATAGAGACCAGAAAGAAGGCAGATAGAAGGCAGATAGAGGACAGATAGAGGACAGATAGAGGACAGATAGAGGACAGATAGAGGACAGATAGAGGGCAGATAGAGGACAGATAGAGAACAGATAGAGGGCAGATAGAGAGCAGATAGAGAGCAGATAGAGGACAGATAGAGGGCAGATAGAGGACAGATAGAAGGCAGATAGAAGGCAGATAGAAGGCAGATAGAAGGCAGATAGAGGGCAGATAGAGGGCAGATAGAAGGCAGATAGAAGGCAGATAGAGGACAGCAGGGGCTATTCTGCTCTCAGACAGACAGACAGTTCAAATACTTTTTGGTTTTTCTATTGGTCCCATTGTAACAGGCAACCTCAATCGAGCACAGTTTAAGTATTTTAAACTATTCAAATACAGTACATGAGCCAAGGTCAGACATTCAGACAGTGTTTCAGTCAGAGCGTTAGCTCCTGGTTGTCCCTGAGAATCAGGAGCCAGTTGTCGTGTCTAACCGTGAAGCATGTTTGAAGTTCAAGGCCAGGCACGCCGGGCGATAAGTCTCCCGTTGTCGTCACGAAGACTGGAGAATCCATTCCTGTGGGAACAGGAAGACAGAACTGTGGTGGGTGATGTCACCGAGGCCCTACGACTACTTGGACACTACAGAAATACACCAGATAGGACAGGAGAAATACACCAGATAGGACTGGAGAAATACACCAGATAAGACAGGAGAATTACACCAGATAGGACAGACTGATCCTAGCCCCCCGATATATAGACTATTGCGGCATAGATTCTGGAGTTAGCTTTGTTTGTTTTTATTGTCCTCAATCAGGTTGTGAAAGGCTACTGATCGAGTAGCAGTGAGGTCTCTTCGATATTGCACGGTACTATCTTTCTGTCACGTTCTGACCTTAGTTCCTTTTTTATGTCTTTATTTTAGTGTGGTCAGAGCGTGAGTTGGGGTGGGCATTCTATGTTGTTTTTCTATGTTTTGTTCTGTTGTTCTATTTCTATGTGTTTGGCGAGGCAGGTGTCAGTCGTTGTCTCTGATTGGGAGCCATATTTAGGTAGCCTGTTTTCCTTTGTGTTTGGTGGGTGGTTGTTTCCTGTGTCTGTACCTGCACCATACGGGACTGTTTCGGTTGTTTGTTTGTACTTTTGTTAAGTGTTCTGTTGATTTATTAAATTTCTCATTATGGACACTTACCACGCTGCACATTTGTCCGATCCTTGCTACTCCTCTTCAGACGAAGAGGAAATCCGTTACACTTTCCAAGCTAATCGGGAGATTCCAGTTTTGTGGTGCACCATTTCCATTCCAATTTACTGGAGCTTGCTTCAGGGTTTAGGTATTTTCGGGATACCCGGGAGCTAAATTTCTTGTGACAATTTTATTTTTGTTTTTAAATGTGCGACTGCGTCTAATGTGTTACACAAGGTTAAGTTTAGGTCCTCAGTTAGATCTTCAACAGATTTTTTGACTCCTGACGTCCTTGGGTAGGTGGAGGGAGTCTGGAATGGCATCTAAGAATCTTTGGGTTGTCTGAGAATTTATAGCACGGCTTTTGATGATCCTTGGTTTGGGTCTGAGCAGATTATTTGTTGCGTTTGCAAATGTAATAAGAGGGTCTGCTAGTCCAGGATTATGAAAAAAAAATCATTTATATCCACAATATTTATTCCACGGGATAAAACTAGATCCAGAGTATGACTGTGGCAGTGAGTAGGTCCAGAGACATGTTGGACAAAACCCAGTGAGTTGATGATGGCTCCGATGATGGACTTTTACATGTGAATATTAAAGTCACCAAAAATTAGAAAATTATCTGCTATGACTACAAGGTCCGATAGGAATTCAGGGAACTCAGAGAGGAACGCTGTATATGGCCCAGGAGGCCTGTAAACAGTAGCTATAAAAAGTGATTGAGTAGGCTGCATAGATTTCATGACTAGAAGCTGAAAAGACGAAAAATCATTTTTTTCCCCATTAATTGAAATTTGCTATCGTAAATGTTAGCAACACCTCCGCCTTTGCGGGATGCACGGGGGATATGGTCACTAGTGTAACCAGGAGGTGAGGCCTCATTTAACACAGTAAATTCATCAGTCTTAAGCCATGTTTCAGTCATGCCAATCACATCAAGATTATGATCAGTGATTAGTTCATTGACTATAACTGCCTTTTGAAGTGAGGGTAGTCCTATTTTGAGATGTGAGATACTATCACAATCTCTTTCAATACTGACAGGAATGGAGGAGGTCTTTATTCCAGACCTAGACTAAGGCACAGCCACGGTCTCGACGGGGAGAACTGAGCTGACTACACTGACTGTGCTAGTGGCAGACTCCACTAAGCTGCCAGGCTGGCCTGCACCCTACCTCATTGTGGAGCTAGAGGAGTTAGAGCCCTGTCTATGTTGGTAGATAAGATGAGAGCACCCCTCCAGCTAGGAGTCCGTCACTCCTCAGCAGGCCAGGCTTGGTCCTGTTTGTGAGTGAGTCCCAGAAAGAGGGCCAATTATCTACAAATTCTATCTTTTGGAAGGGGCAGAAAACAGTTTTCAACCAGCGATTGAGTTGTGAGACTCTGCTGTAGAGCTCATCACTCCCCCTAACTGGGAGGGGGCCAGAGATAATCACTCGATGCCGACACATCTTTCTAGCTAAATTACACACTGAAGTTATGCTGCGCTGGCTAGTCGCCAGACTAGGGATTTCAATATGCCAGAGCTAATGTTGGGAGGCTTCGGCGTCTCAGACCCCGTAACGGGTGGAAGAGAGACCTGAGAAGGCTCGGCCTCTGACTCCGACTCGTTGCTTAGTGGTGAAAACCGGTTGAAAGTTTCTATCGGCTGAATGAGCGAAACCGGTTGAGACAGGAGAATACCGACAGCATTTATTCCCAGAAGCCGTGAGAAAATTGTCCGGCTGCGAGGACTGTGTAGGGAGATTAATACTACTAGCTGTATTTACTGGCGGTCTAGACGGTATCATCCTTTCCTACACTGAAAGTGCCCTTGCCTGAAGCTGGACTTGCAACACGTCTATCCTCACCATAAGGCAATAGTTCTCCTGTATATTATGAGTTCAGCGACTGCAATGACAAGACACCATGTTACTGAGCTTTTTCCGGACGGAGGAGGTCCTGCAGATCCATGTCCAGATAAAGCGTCCGGAGTGAAAAAGTTTAATTGTTTTTTAAAAAGGGCAAAACTAAGATGTCAGAAAAAATAGTTAAATACGGAGTTGGATTAAATAGTTAATAAGAGTAAAAAGGAAACCGTTTGGCAGGCAGCCAAGTAGTAACAAACAGTACAGCATTACGGAGAGTAACAGTTAGTCCTATTCAGCCAATCATGTGTCAGTGTTGGCCCCAGGTCTCTGAGACACAGGGCTCACCCAGAGAATTGTGACTAAATCTGCTTTAATCGCTGTGTCCAAACAGCCTGTAAGCCTCCATTCACCCTCCGCCCAGCTTACTGTTGGATCTACTCATCAGGCCTCAGGCTGCATCAAGTGGTGAACTAACACAGGACGCAGACAGTCAGCCAGCCAGTCCACCAGTCGGCCAGCCGGTCAGCCAGCAAGCCAGTCAGCCAGCCAACCAGCAAGCCAGCCAGTCAGACAGCCAGTCTGCCAGTCAGCCTGTCAGCTAGCCAACCAGCAAGCCAGCCAGTCAGCTAGTCAGTCAGCCAGCCAGCCTGTCAGCCTGTCAGCCAGCCAACCAGCAAGCCGGTCAGCCAGTCAGCCAACCAGCAAGCCAGCCAGTCAGCCTGTCATCCAGTCAGCCAGCCAGCCAGCCTGTCAGCCAGCCAACCAGCAAGCCAGCCAGTCAGCCTGTCATCCAGTCAGCCAGCCAGCCAGCCTGTCAGCCAGCCAACCAGCAAGCCAGCCAGTCAGCCTGTCAGCCAGCAATCCAGCCAGCCAGCCAGTCCGCCAGTCAGCCTGTCAGCCAGCCAGTCAGCCATCCATTCAGCCAGCCAGCCATCCAGCCAGCCATCCATCCATTCAGTCAACCAGTCAGCCAGCCAGCCATCCATTGTCAGCCAGCCAGCCATCCATTCAGTTAGCCAGTCAGCCAGTCAGCCAGCCAGTCAGTCAGCCAGCCATCCATTCAGTCAGCCAGTCAGCCAGCCAGCCATCCATTCAGTCAGCCAGTCAGCCATCCATTCAGTCAGCCAGTCAGTCAGCCAGTCAGCCAGCCAGCCAGCCAGTCAGCCAGTCAGCCAGCCAGCCAGTCAGTCAGTCAGTCAGTCAGCCATCCATTCAGTCAGCCAGTCAGCCAGCCAGCCATCCATTCAGTTAGCCAGTCAGTCAGTCAGTCAGTCAGCCAGCCAGCCAGTCATCCAGCCAAACTCCATGAAAAGAAAGAAGCAGAGCCTCTCATTTCTTTATTTAATTAGACATTTTCAAAACGTTTTTTTGTGTTGTTCATTTCTTTGTTTGTCTTTGTGATTCCCTCCTAGCTGGGATATAACCTGGCTTAATGGGATAGAGAGGGCAATGATTATTTCACGTTGAAGCAGGAGGCTTTTCTTGTCACTTCATACTGTAGGTTTATTTGCCTGGCAGCAAACAGCTCATTGTGTGGATGTGAAAGAGAGTAGAGGAGTGTAACAGAGACCTGGGAGGGCTGAGAGAGAGGGGGGAATGTCCCAGGTTCACCTGCTGGTCACAGGGAGAGTACATACAACCTAGGAATACCTGTTGGCAAGTGGAAAGGTGTGGGTGTGGGTGTGTGTGTGTGTGTGTGAATGAATGTGTGCCTGCATGTGTGTATGAATGGGGGACTGTACTGTTCCGCTGTTCCCTTACGGTACAGTACTTTACCCAGCCCGGGGACTGGCTGAGAGACTGACTGTGGGACTGACTGACTGAGAGACTGACTGAGGGACTGCCTGAGGGACTGACTGAGGGACTGACTGAGGGACTGACTGAGAGACTGACTGAGAGACTGACTGAGGGACTGACTGAGGGACTGACTGAGAGAATGACTGAGAGACTGACTGAGAGACTGACTGAGAGACTGACTGAGAGACTGACTGAGAGACTGACTGAGAGACTGACTGAGGGACTGACTGAGGGACTGACTGAGAGACTGACTGAGAGACTGACTGTGGGACTGACTGAGGGACTGACTGAGGGACTGACTGAGGGACTGACTGAGAGACTGACTGAGGGACTGACTGAGGGACTGACTGAGGGACTGACTGAGTGACTGACTGAGGGACTGACTGAGGGACTGACTGAGTGAGGGACTGACTGACTGAGAGACTGACTGAGGGACTGACTGACTGAGAGACTGACTGAGGGACTGACTGAGGGACTGACTGAGAGACTGACTGAGAGACTGACTGAGGGACTGACTGAGAGACTGACTGAGAGACTGACTGAGAGACTGACTGAGGGACTGACTGAGGGACTGACTGAGGGACTGACTGAGAGACTGACTGAGAGACTGACTGTGGGACTGACTGTGGGACTGACTGAGGGACTGACTGAGAGACTGACTGAGAGACTGACTGAGTGACTGACTGAGAGACTGACTGAGGGACTGACTGAGGGACTGACTGAGGGACTGACTGAGGGACTGACTGAGTGAGGGACTGACTGAGTGAGGGACTGACTAACTGAGAGACTGACTGAGGGACTGACTGACTGAGGGACTGACTGAGGGACTGACCGAGGGACTGACCGAGGGACTGACTGAGGGACTGACTGAGGGACTGACTGACTGAGTGACTGACTGAGTGACTGACTGTGGGACTGACTGAGAGACTGACTGAGGGACTGACTGAGGGACTGAGTGAGGGACTGACTGAGTGAGGGACTGACTGAGTGAGGGACTGACTGACTGAGAGACTGACTGTGAGACTGACTGAGAGACTGACTGAGAGACTGACTGAGGGACTGACTGAGGGACTGAGTGAGGGACTGACTGAGTGAGGGACTGACTGAGTGAGGGACTGACTGACTGAGAGACTGACTGATAGACTGACTGAGGGACTGACTGACTGAGAGACTGACTGAGGGACTGACTGACTGAGAGACTGACTGAGGGACTGACTGACTGAGAGACTGACTGAGGGACTGACCGAGGGACTGACTGAGGGACTGACTGAGGGACTGACTGACTGTGAGACTGACTGAGTGACTGACTGTGGGACTGACTGTGGGACTGACTGAGGGACTGACTGAGGGACTGACTGACTGAGGGACTGACTGACTGAGAGACTGGCTGAGAGACTGACTGAGGGACTGACTGAGTGAGGGACTGACTGAGTGAGGGACTGACTGAGTGAAGGACTGACTGACTGAGAGACTGACTGATAGACTGACTGAGGGACTGACTGACTGAGAGACTGACTGAGGGACTGACTGAGGGACTGACTGAGGGACTGACTGAGGGACTGACTGACTGAGAGACTGACTGAGAGACTGACTGAGGGACTGACTGTGTAAGGTGAGGATCCGCAGGGTAAAGGAGCAGCCTTTTGTCACAGAGCACCTTTTTAAACCCTGCTGTTGTAGGAGGCAGAACAATAGAGCAGGAACACTTCAGGTTCCCTCCTTAATGGAAGAGCTTGTACATTCCTCCCTTTTGTCCCACACACACACACGCACACACGCACACGCACACACTCACTTCAAAACAAGTGCGGTGATATACCTCCCTCTCTGAGTCATGCGGGGAGCTGGAGCCAACGCCGACAGTCTTTTCTTTTGCTCGGGTCAAAAAAAATGAAAAGCAAACATTTTTTCCCATTTGTGTTTTTTCTCTCCATTAATCTGCCTATTGAGAAGATGCAGGTGGGAACAGGATATAGACAGAGGTGGCTGATGGGAGAGACGTCTACATTTAGGTCATTTAGCGGAGACACTCTTACCCAGAGAGACTTACAGGAACAATTAGGGTTAAGAGCCTTGCTTTAAGGTCACATGGAGAGAGATTTTGAAACCTAGACAGCTCAGGGATTTGGACAGCAACCTTTTGGTTACTGGCCTAACAAGCTCAACTGCTAAGCTACCATGGCTTTGACTGATGGAATCAGGACCGTTTTGTCTGCTGGGTCGGGCTGGGTCGGTTTATAGACAGGTGACCGTAGACTGTGGGTGGGTCGGGTTATAGACAGGTGACCGTAGACTGTGGCTGGGTCGGGTTATAGACAGGTGACCGTAGACTGTGGCTGGGTCGGGTTATAGACAGGTGACCGTAGACTCTGGGTGGGTCGGGTTATAGACAGGTGACCGTAGACTCTGGGTGGGTCGGGTTATAGACAGGTGACCGTAGACTCTGGGTGGGTCGGGTTATAGACAGGTGACCGTAGACTCTGGGTGGGTCGGTTTATAGACAGGTGACCGTAGACTGTGGCTGGGTCGGGTTATAGACAGGTGACCGTAGACTGTAGCTGGGTCGGGTTATAGACAGGTGACCGTAGACTGTGGGTGGGTCGGGTTAAAGACAGGTGACCGTAGACTGTGGCTGGGTCGGTTTATAGACAGGTGACCGTAGACTGTGGGTGGGACGGGTTATAGACGGGTGACCGTAGACTGTGGGTGGGTCGGGTTATAGACAGGTGACCGTAGACTGTGGGTGGGTCGGGTTATAGACTGGTGACCGTAGACTGTGGGTGGGTCGGGTTATAGACAGGTGACCGTAGACTGTGGCTGGGTCGGTTTATAGACAGGTGACCGTAGACTGTGGGTGGGACGGGTTATAGACAGGTGACCGTAGACTCTGGGTGGGACGGGTTATAGACAGGTGACCGACTCTATCTGGGGTGGTCCTAGCGTCTCTGACCCCCACCCCTGTAGACTCTATCTGGGGTGGTCTTAGCGTCTCTGACACCCACCCCTGTAGACTCTATCTGGGGTGGTCCTAGCGTCTCTGACCCCCACCCCTGTAGACTCTATCTGGGGTGGTCCTAGCGTCTCTGACCCCCACCCCTGTAGACTCTATCTGGGGTGGTCCTAGCGTCTCTGACCCCCACCCCTGCATACTCTATCTGGGGTGATCCTAGCTTCTCTGACCCCCACCCCTGTAGACTCTATCTGGGGTGGTCCTAGCGTCTCTGACCCCCCATCCCTCCCCCCTGTAGACTCTATCTGGGGTGGTCCTAGCGTCTCTGACCCCCACCCCTATAGACTCTATCTGGGGTGGTCCTAGCGTCTCTGACCCCCCCACCCCTGTAGACTCTATCTGGGGTGGTCCTAGCGTCTCTGACCCCCCCACCCCTGTAGACTCTATCTAGGGTGGTCCTAGCGTCTCTGACCCCCACCCCTATAGACTCTATCTGGGGTGGTCTTAGCGTCTCTGACCCCCACCCCTATAGACTCTATCTGGGGTGGTCCTAGCGTCTCTGACCCCCACCCCTATAGACTCTATCTAGGGTGGTCCTAGCGTCTCTGACCCCCACCCCTATAGACTCTATCTGGGGTGGTCCTAGCGTCTCTGACCCCTCCCACCCCTCCCCCCTGTAGACTCTATCTGGGGTGGTCCTAGCGTCTCTGACCCCCACCCCTATAGACTCTATCTGGGGTGGTCCTAGTGTCTCTGACCCCCAAACCTGTAGACTCTATCTGGGGTGGTCCTAGTGTCTCTGACCCCCACCCCTGTAGACTCTATCTGGGGTGGTCCTAGCGTCTCTGACCCCCACCCCTGTAGACTCTATCTGGGGTGGTCCTAGCGTCTCTGACCCCCCCACCCCTCCCCCCTGTAGACTCTATCTGGGGTGATCCTAGCTTCTCTGACCCCCACCCCTGTAGACTCTATCTGGGGTGGTCCTAGCGTCTCTGACCCCCACCCCTATAGACTCTATCTGGGGTGGTCCTAGCGTCTCTGACCCCCACCCCTGTAGACTCTATCTGGGGTGGTCCTAGCGTCTCTGACCCCCACCCCTGTAGACTCTATCTGGGGTGGTCCTAGTGTCTCTGACCCCCAAACCTGTAGACTCTATCTGGGGTGGTCTTAGCGTCTCTGACCCCCACCCCTGTAGACTCTATCTGGGGTGGTCCTAGCGTCTCTGACCCCCCCACCCCTCCCCCCTGTAGACTCTATCTGGGGTGGTCCTAGCGTCTCTGACCCCCCCACCCCTCCCCCCTGTAGACTCTATCTGGGGTGGTCCTAGCGTCTCTGACCCCCCCACCCCTCCCCCCTGTAGACTCTATCTGGGGTGGTCCTAGCGTCTCTGACCCCCACCCCTGTAGACTCTATCTGGGGTGGTCCTAGCTTCTCTGACCCCCACCCCTGTAGACTCTATCTGGGGTGGTCCTAGCGTCTCTGACCCCCACCCCTGTAGACTCTATCTGGGGTGGTCCTAGCGTCTCTGACCCCCACCCCTATAGACTCTATCTGAGGTGGTCCTAGCGTCTCTGACCCCCACCCCTGTAGACTCTATATGTGGTGGTCCTAGCGTCTCTGACCCCCACCCCTGTAGACTCTATCTGGGGTGGTCCTAGCGTCTCTGACCCCCACCCCTGTAGACTCTATCTGGGGTGGTCCTAGCGTCTCTGACCCCCACCCCTGTAGACTCTATCTGGGGTGGTCCTAGCGTCTCTGACCCCCACCCCTGTAGACTCTATCTGGGGTGGTCCTAGCGTCTCTGACCCCCCCTCACCACCCCACAGAATCGTACCATGGTTAGCCCCTAACCCAGGGGTTATAGTTCACACTTAAACAGATGGCACCTTCAGGAGTGGCGTTGTTGCAGTTCACTTCATTCATTAGAGTTCAGATGAGAGGCCACAGATGAGAGGCCACAGATGAGAGGCCACAGATGAGAGGCCACAGATGAGAGGCCACAGATGAGAGGCCACAGATGAGAGGCCACAGATGAGAGGCCACAGATGAGAGGCCACAGATGAGAGGCCACAGATGAGAGGCCACAGATGAGAGGTCACAGATGAGAGGCCACAGATGAGAGGCCACAGATGAGAGGCCACAGATGAGAGGCCACAGATGAGAGGTCACAGATGAGAGGCCACAGATGAGAGGCCACAGATGAGAGGCCACAGATGAGAGGCCACAGATGAGAGGCCACAGATGAGAGGCCACAGATGAGAGGTCACAGATGAGAGGCCACAGATGAGAGGCCACAGATGAGCGGCCACAGATGAGAGGCCACAGATGAGAGGCCACAGATGAGAGGCCACAGATGAGAGGTCACAGATGAGAGGCCACAGATGAGAGGTCACAGATGAGAGGCCACAGATGAGAGGAGAAAAATGAGTCTATGTAAAATCAGATGCGATATGAGAGTTTTTTATTCTGCTAGTTCTGTGATGACCTTGGTCAGATGAAGGTGCTAGTAGGTTTCTGTTATACAGTCGTATCCTAATAAACACCTGATATTAGACCGTGCACCCAGATGGTCCCGGTCATTTCAGTTCCAACAGCTTCCCCTGACCCGTGTGTGTGTGTGTGTGTGTGTGTGTGTGTGTGTGTGTGTGTGTGTGTGTGTGTGTGTGTGTGTGTGTGTGTGTGTGTGTGTGTGTGTGTGTGTGTGTGTGTGTGTGTGTGTGTGTGTGTGTGTGTGTGTGTGTGTGTGTGTGTGTGTGTGTGTGTGTGTATGGGACTGCTCCTAGTGTGTTTGTTCCAGTCTGTTTAGAAACTCTGGGTTCTGCAGTTTAGAATCTTTGGGTTCTGCAGTTTAGAATCTTTGGGTTCTGCAGTTTAGAATCTTTGGGTTCTGCAGTTTAGAATCTTTGGGTTCTGCAGTTTAGAATCTTTGGGTTCTGCAGTTTAGAATCTTTGGGTTCTGCAGTTTAGAATCTTTGGGTTCTGCAGTTTAGAATCTTTGGGTTCTGCAGTTTAGAATCTTTGGGTTCTGCAGTTTAGAATCTTTGGGTTCTGCAGTTTAGAATCTTTGGGTTCTGCAGTTTAGAAACTCTCTCTCTTTCTCTTCCACACACACACACACACGCACGCACACACATGCACACACACGCACGCACACGCCCACACGCACACACACACACACACACACACACACACACACACACACACACACACACACACACACACACACACAGAAACAGAAAGCGAGAGAGAGCGATAGAACACACACCACACACCCTCTCTCACACTCTCTTTCCATTCAGATCTTTATGAGCTGTCAGTTTGCTTGTTATTTATGAACAACACCACAAGCCCCCCCCTCTGGCTGCTTTTAATTGTCACACATTAATAACCTGGACTCCTGCCAACACTTCTCCTCCGGCCTCCCTCCCTGCCTCGCTTTTTCTTTACTTCTCTCTCTCTTTTTCTCTTTCTCTCTCTCTCTCTCTCTCTTTCTCTCTTTCTTTCCTCTCCCTCCCTCTGTCTCTCTCTCTCTTTCTCCCTCCCTCTGTCGTCTAATGGATCTAATTCAATCATTCAATCAAATGAAATGATCCAGTAGATCCTGTCTTTTTAAATATAGACTCTTAGTTGAAGATGAGGCCAATCAAAACCTGCCCTCGGATCTCTTAGGAGCACGCAGCCTAGGAAGAGATGGCTGCATGTTACGATGTTCTCTCTCTTTTTCTCCCTTCTTGGCTGTAGATGAGTGTCAGCTTGTTTCTCTCTCATTCTGTCTTCCTCCTCCTCTCCCTCCCTCACTCCCTCCCTCACTCTCTCTCCCTCTCTCTTCCATCTCTCACGCTCTCTCTCTCTCTTCCCTCTCTCTTTTTCTCCCTTCTTGGCTGTAGATGAGTGTCAGCTTGTTTCTCTCTCATTCTGTCTTCCTCCTCCTCTCCCTCCCTCACTCCCTCCCTCACTCTCTCTCCCTCTCTCTTCCATCTCTCACGCTCTCTCTCTCTCTTCCCTCTCTCTTTTTCTCCCTTCTTGGCTGTAGATGAGTGTCAGCTTGTTTCTCTCTCATTCTGTCTTCCTCCTCCTCTCCCTCCCTCACTCCCTCCCTCACTCTCTCTCCCTCTCTCTTCCATCTCTCACGCTCTCTCTCTCTCTTCCCTCTCTCTTTTTCTCCCTTCTTGGCTGTAGATGAGTGTCAGCTTGTTTCTCTCTCATTCTGTCTTCCTCCTCCTCTCCCTCCCTCACTCCCTCCCTCACTCTCTCTCCCTCTCTCTTCCATCTCTCACGCTCTCTCTCTCTCTTCCCTCTCTCTTTTTCTCCCTTCTTGGCTGTAGATGAGTGTCAGCTTGTTTCTCTCTCATTCTGTCTTCCTCCTCCTCTCCCTCCCTCACTCCCTCCCTCACTCTCTCTCCCTCTCTCTTCCATCTCTCACGCTCTCTCTCTCTCTTCCCTCTCTCTTTTTCTCCCTTCTTGGCTGTAGATGAGTGTCAGCTTGTTTCTCTCTCATTCTGTCTTCCTCCTCCTCTCCCTCCCTCACTCCCTCCCTCACTCTCTCTCCCTCTCTCTTCCATCTCTCACGCTCTCTCTCTCTCTTCCCTCTCTCTTTTTCTCCCTTCTTGGCTGTAGATGAGTGTCAGCTTGTTTCTCTCTCATTCTGTCTTCCTCCTCCTCTCCCTCCCTCACTCCCTCCCTCCCTCCCTTTCTCTTCTCCTCCCTCACTCCCTCCCTCACTCTCTCTCCCTCTCTCTTCCATCTCTCACGCTCTCTCTCTCTCTCTCTCTCCCTCTCTATTCCCTCTCTCTCCCCCCCTGAAATGCTCCATTGCATCTGTCCTGGCTCTGGGGTGACACCACATGACAGGGGCGAGCTGAGATCTGTTTGAGCACACAGTCCTTCTCCTCTTCTTTCAGGACATTATGATTGGTTGTTGTAGTTATGGTGACTGAATTGCATGGAACTCTGTTGGTCTGCAGTCAGATTTGGGTTTGTTGACAACACCACAGCACAACTTTTATATGCAAACGGTGAGACGGCTACGAAGCCACAGAGACGGAGGCCCAAAATAACAGTGTTAGAGCAGTTGGAATATCGGGCTGTGTGTGTGTGTGTGTGTGTGTGTGTGTGTGTGTGTGTGTGTGTGTGTGTGTGTGTGTGTGTGTGTGTGTGTGTGTGTGTGTGTGTGTGTGTGTGTGTCTTTGTGTCTTTGTGTGCGTGTGCGTGTGCGTGTGCGTGTGCGTGTGCGTGTGCGTGTGTGTGTGTGTGTGTGTGTGTGTGTGTTTTTGAGCATTAGTATTTGTGTCAATGGCTCCACCTGTTTACTGTATCTCCTACCTTCTCTAGTCGGGTCAGGACTCCAACCTTCTCTAGCCGGGTCAAGACTCCAACCTTCTCTAGCCGGGTCAAGACTCCAACCTTCTCTAGCCGGGTCAAGACTCCAACCTTCTCTAGCCGGGTCAGGACTCCAACCCTCTCTGGCTGCATCAGGACTCCAACCTTCTCTGGCTGATCCAGGACTCCAACTTTCTCTTGTTGGGCCAGGACTCCAACCTTCTCTTGTTGGGCCAGGACTCCAACCTTCTCTTTCTGTACCAGGACTCCAACCTTCTCTAGCCGGGTCAGGACTCCAACCTTCTCTAGCCGGGTCAGGACTCCAACCTTCTCTCTGGGTCAGGACTCCAACCTTCTCTCTGGGTCAGGACTCCAACCTTCTCTCTGGGTCAGGACTCCAACCTTCTCTAGCCGGGTCAGGACTCCAACCTTCTCTCTGGGTCAGGACTCCAACCTTCTCTCTGGGTCAGGACTCCAACCTTCTCTCTGGGTCAGGACTCCAACCTTCTCTGGCTGGGTCAGGACTCCAACCTTCTCTCTGGGTCAGGACTCCAACCTTCTCTGGCCAGGTCAGGACTCCAACCTTCTCTTGCTGGGTCAGGACTCCAACCTTCTCTCTGTGCCAGGACACCAACCTTCTCTTGCTGGGTCAGGACTCCAACCTTCTCTCTGGGCCAGGACTCCAACCTTCTCTTGCTGGGTCAGGACTCCAACCTTCTCTTGCTGGGCCAGGACTCAACCTTCTCTCTGGGTCAAGACTCCAACCTTCTCTTGCTGGGCCAGGACTCAACCTTCTCTCTGGGCCAGGACTCCAACCTTCTCTAGCCGGGTCAGGACTCCAACCTTCTCTCTGGGTCAGGACTCCAACCTTCTCTTGCTGGGTCAGGACTCCAACCTTCTCTGGCCAGGTCAGGACTCCAACCTTCTCTCTTGGTCAGGACTCCAACCTTCTCTTGCTGGGCCAGGACTCAACCTTCTCTCTGGGTCAGGACTCCAACCTTCTCTCTGGGTCAGGACTCCAACCTTCTCTTGCTGGGCCAGGACTCAACCTTCTCTCTGGGTCAGGACTCCAACCTTCTCTTGCTGGGTCAGGACTTCAACTGGAAGAAGCTGCTGGTTCCTGGTATTTAGGAATGTGTCTCAAGGCGTTCGAATCAAAGGCTGCGGTTGGGGGTCAGGGCCAAGGAGAGACAAGCTGAGGAGAGAGAGAGAGACAGAGAGAGAGAGAGAGAGAGACAGAGAGAGAGAGAGACACAGAGAGAGAGAGAGAGACAGAGAGAGAGTGAGACAGAGAGAGAGAGACAGAGAGAGAGACAGAGAGACAGAGACAGAGAGAGACAGACACAGAGAGAGAGAGACAGAGAGAGAGAGAGAGAGAGAGACAGAGAGAGAGTGAGACAGAGAGAGAGAGAGACAGAGAGACAGAGACAGAGAGAGACAGAGAGAGAGAGAGAACCTGAGACGGAGCTGCATTTCCTGACAAAATGTAAAAAATATAGAACAATTAGAGAGTGTCATTTTCCCAAATTTGAAACCCTTATTCAAGGTTTCAAAGACCTCAGATGAGGATAGGCTACCAGTCCTGTTGGGGGAGGACGCAGAGAGCTGTGGGTTGGCAGTGCACTACATTGCTGCCTGCCATAAGTTGAGGGACAGTGTCTGACAAACCAATCAACCTGCACATGTCCTCTACTGTATGTTTATTGTTATTGTTGAATGTGTTGGTTATTTTGACCCTTGGTTTTTGTTGATAATGTTGTCCGGTTGACAATTTTGATTCTCATTTTTAATTATTTTTATATTGTAAATATCCAAAATAGCTTTGGCAATATGTACATTGTTACGTCATGCCAATAAAGCGAATTGAATTGAATTGAGAGATAGAGAGAGACAGACGGAGGGAGAGAGAGAGAGAGGGAGGGAGGGACGGACAGAGAGACAGGAGACAGAGAGCGAGAGAGAGACAGGAGAGAGAGAGAGAGAGAGAGAGAGAGAGAGAGAGAGAGAGAGAGAGAAAGCTTGGAGGTAGATGGAGAGAGAGAGAGAAAGACAGGAGGGAGAGAGAGAGAGAGAGAGAGAGAGAGAGAGAGAGAGAGAGAAACAGAGAGAGATAAACAGAGAGAGAGAGAGAGACGGTTAGAGAGAGAGAGCGAGACAGGAGAGAGAGAGAACGAGAGAGAGAGAGAGAGACAGAGAGAGGGAGAGAGAGAGAGATGAGAGGATGATGCTATTAAATAGCAGTTAAATTGGAGTTATTAAAATACCTCTTTCATCCCGTATGGTCGGGTTCTCCATTGGAGGCAGCAGACACCTCTAGCAGGTTCCGTGGGTTACGCAAGGCCGGGCGGCCCCTGTGGTGTGGTGAGGTGGGGATGGGTTAGACCCCGGTGCTGCACGATGTGGTGTTGTGAGGTGGAGGCAGGATGGGGCAGGCAGGGCTAGGTTAGGCTCATTGAGTTGTGTTGTATTTGGTTAGTCGCGTAGGAGATTCCATACATACACATGTAAGGGCGTCACTGTTGACGCTGATCCAGTTTCTGGTTCATTACATAACAGACGATTCCCCTTTCTGGTTGATTTTCCAGTTGTTGTTTGATTTTTTGTTTTTTAAAGTTGTATTTACTTTAAACTTTTTTTCAACAAGCAAATAAATAAAGAAACAAAAAACGAATGTTTATAAACATTGTACAGCATAAAACATTGAGCCTGACATCCAGACATATCCTCCAACATAGCACACATACACAGTCAAATAGTATCTCACAAGCTACAGTACAGAACTAAATGGCTTCACAAGCACCATCACCTCCCAGTCTTAGAAACAACATGACAAATAAAATTCAGCTTCTAGAATTGTCATTTCTAGCAGTGGTTCTAGAAGGCGTTCGTTCATAAGATGCTACATCCAACATTTGATTGTATTCACAGTTTCAGAGTAGGAGTGACATGACTCTTCCAGATTCTAAGGATGACTCTAGCTGCTGTAACCATACCAACAGTGATCAGTGCAAATTCCTCATTTGTTCCATTAGATGACTCTGTTCGCCCAAGAGACATATTCTGTGTGAAACTGGAATTGTTAACCCCAACCATTCCTCCACATATTTCAAAAGCTCCTTACAGAAAGATACAGGAGCACTAATGTACATGACCATATTGCGTGTAAAAATGTCCCAGGATCCTTTTGGCACACAAAATTGTTGTTCAGCCACATCTTCTGAGACTTTGTTGGGGTCCAAAAAACCCTAAGTAGTATCATATTGAGTAAGATTCCCTCTGGCTTCAACCAGGTATCATCTTCAATTTAAATTTGTCGTGTTGTTCTGCGGTTTTTACAGTCTTTACTCTGCTGATGACTAAATATTGAGGTAAAAAAAAATGGCTGCTTTAATGTTTGGGTCATTTCAAATACTCTTGTATTGGGGTTCTTTCCTGGATTTTGTTGATCGCTGGTTAACAAACATTCCTTCAATTGTAAATATTTCCAGAAATGGCCCTTGTCATCATATTTTGGGATAAAATCTGAGTATGACATTCATTGTACAGATCACCTATAGTATGAGATCCTTTCATTAGCTTTTGTTTCCAGTACAAGGGACTTCTTTCCTGTCCGTAGCCTTGGATGTGAAAGTCCACATATCTTGTATACTGTTTTCCACTCCTCTTTTGGGTGTAAATACATTGGGTGGGAGTTTCAACAGACCTCTACCCTGTAAGACTATGTGACAGAATATCAACAGGGCTGAAAGGATAACTTAGTTCCCATTCTATTATTATCTAATCCAAGCCAGCATCCCCTTTACCCCAATGCGTCGCCAATTTAGCCATTTAAAATGGTACAATTTAACATCTGGTGAAGCCGAGCCTCTTACATCCCTTGGTGATCTGCTTCGTATTAATCCTGGGTGTTTTCCCACAAAAGGTATTTTGTCATATTGTTTGAAATAGTGGTCTGGAAGGTTCAGGTAACGTTGCAGAGTTCTAATTAAATTGTGGGACCACAACCATTTGAACCACGTTGATCTTTTCTCAAAAAAAAAGTTTTATCTTTTCCCATTTTTCTACATTGGTTTTAATCTTGACTAGTAGTGGCTCAAAATGTAGTCCCATCACTTACTCCCAATTTGAGCTCAACTTAATACCCAAATATTTCATCCCAGTATGAACCCATTTGAAATGAAATTGGGGTAACGGTTCCAGAGTAACATATGGCATTAATTGGTATTGATTCCGATTTGTTCCAATTAATTTTGTAGCTTGACAAACTAGTATGTAATTTAATACAAGTAAGTAATGGTGCTACAGACTGAAGAGGATCAGATACCAGCAGAAGAATATCATCAGAATACATAAGCATCTTGTGTTCTTTTCCTCCTCCATGGACACCCCTAACTTCTGGATCTGTTCTGATCACTGTCGCAAGAGTCTAACACTATGGTGAACAGGAGAGGGGAGAGCGAACAACCCTGCCTTGTGCCTCTAGAAAGACAACAACAACACAAAAAGGAGACATAATTTCATTGGTAAGTACTGTTGCTTTAGGATTAGAATAAAGGACCCCTATCCATTTACAAAAGTCAGGGCCAAAATGAAATTGTCCCAGGGTTCTGAAGAGAAAAGCCCACTCTACCCTATCAAATGCCTTCTCAGCATCTAAGGAGACTGCAGCGGTAGGAACTATATTTGAGTGTGTCACGTGTGCTCCCTCTCCGGCCTCAACCAGGTTGCTTGTTTATGGCGCACACCTGTCATCAGCGTTACACTCATTTGCCGCATTGACACTCACCTGGACTCCATCACCTCCTTGATTACCTGCCCTTTGTATGTCACCTCCCTTTGGTTTCTTCCCCAGGCGTCATTGTTCCTGTATCTGTTTAATGTCGGTGCGCTGTTTGTGTTTCTTGTTTTGTTCATTAATTAATTAAATGCAGTCACTCCCTGAACTTGCTTCCCGACTCTCAGCGTACATCGTTACAGAATGATGACTCAACAAAGGGAAGCACCAGGGAGCGTTATTTAAAGCACACTAAAGTTTGTCTATTGTTGTAACTTAGATGAAGATCAGATCAAATGTGATGACCAATTTATGTTCACATACTTTTTCTTGCCACTGTATCTCATCTTGTAACAGCATATTGTTGAGTCTAAATCTACCGGAGTCAACATCAACATGTAACTCTACTACAGCATGATCTGTGAGGACGATGATCCCAATCTGGCAAACAATCACATTATTAACCAGGAAATTAGATATCGAGATGAAGTGTATTCTGGATTGTGTCTTATGACAGAGGGAGAAAAAAGTATATTCTCTATCATTAGGATGGACTAATCTCCATATGTCTGTAAGGCCCATTTCTTCTGCTAGCATATGTATTGCAAGTGCCAGGTTTCCTCCAGACATGACACTTGGCATTCAGACCAAAGAGTTCAATGTTGGTTTCATCAGACCAGAGAATCTTGTTTTTCATTGTCTGAGAGTTATTTTAGGTGCTTTTTGGCAAACTCTAAGCGGCCTGTCACATGCCTTTTACTGAGGAGTGGCTTCCATCTGACCACTCTACCATAAAGGCCTGATTGGTGGAGTGCTGCAGAGATATTTGTCCTTCTGGAAGGTTCTATCATCTCCACAGAGGAACTCTGGAGCTCTGTCAGAGTGACCATCGGGTTCTTGAATGATGGTGGCCGCTGTGTTCTTGGGGACCTTCAATGCTGAAGATCTGTGCCTCGACACAACTCTGTCTTGGAGCTCTACGGAAAATTCCTTTGACCTCATTGCTTTGTTTTTTCTCTGACATGCACTGTCAACTGTGGGACCTTATATAGACAGGTGTGTGCCTTTCCAAATCATGTCCAATCAATTTCATTTACCGCAGGTAGAGTCCAATCAAGTTGTAGAAACATCTCAAGGATGATCAATGGAAACAGGATGCACCTGAGCTCAATTTCGAGTCTAATAGCAGAGGGTCTGAATATTTATGTAAATAAGGTTTTTCGGTTTTTCAATTTGCAAACATTCCTTAAAACCTGTTTTTGCTTTGTCATTAGGGGGTATTGTGTGTAGATTAATGAGGAAATATTTTTTTTAATCCATTTTAGAATAAGGCTGTAACGTAACAAAATTTGGAAAAAGTCAAGGGGTCTGAATACTTTCCGAAAGCACGGTATATGTTGCATAACACTACCTTAATCCCATTTATAAGAGCCTCAATGCAGATACGCCTGCCAAACTCATCAGTGTTGCTTCAACATTACAAAATTAACTATTTTATCAGAAAAATCACCCCATTTAGTTTGGAATTAAATGATCTGTGGTAAACTACTGCATCCCAGCCTCCTCTAAATGATCTGATAAACTACTGCACCCCAGCCTCCTCTAAATGATCTGGTAAACTACTGCACCCCAGCCTCCTCTAAATGATCTGATAAACTACTGCAACCCAGCCTCCTCTAAATGATCTGTAATAAACTACTGCATCCCAGCCTCCTCTAAATGATCTGTGGTAAACTACTGCATCCCAGCCTCCTCTAAATGATCTGATAAACTACTGCAACCCAGCCTCCTCTAAATGATCTGTGATAAACTACTGCACCCCAGCCTCCTCTAAATGATCTGTGATAAACTACTGCACCCCAGCCTCCTCTAAATGATCTGTGATAAACTACTGCATCCCAGCCTCCTCTAAATGATCTGTGATAAACTACTGCACCCCAGCCTCCTCTAAATGATCTGTGATAAACTACTGCATCCCAGCCTCCTCTAAATGATCTGTGATAAACTACTGCACCCCAGCCTCCTCTAAATGATCTGATAAACTACTGCACCCCAGCCTCCTCTAAATGATCTGTGATAAACTACTGCACCCCAGCCTCCTCTAAATGATCTGTGATAAACTACTGCACCCCAGCCTCCTCTAAATGATCTGTGATAAACTACTGCATCCCAGCCTCCTCTAAATGATCTGTGATAAACTACTGCACCCCAGCCTCCTCTAAATGATCTGTGGTAAACTACTGCATCCCAGCCTCCTCTAAATGATCTGTGATAAACTACTGCACCCCAGCCTCCTCTAAATGATCTGGTAAACTACTGCAACCCAGCCTCCTCTAAATGATCTGATAAACTACTGCATCCCAGCCTCCTCTAAATGATCTGATAAACTACTGCACCCCAGCCTCCTCTAAATGATCTGGTAAACTACTGCAACCCAGCCTCCTCTAAATGATCTGATAAACTACTGCATCCCAGCCTCCTCTAAATGATCTGTTATAAACTACTGCAACCCAGCCTCCTCTAAATGATCTGTGATAAACTACTGCACCCCAGCCTCCTCTAAATGATCTGGTAAACTACTACATCCCAGCCTCCTCTAAATGATCTGTTATAAACTACTGCACCCCAGCCTCCTCTAAATGATCTGATTAACTACTGCAACCCAGCCTCCTCTAAATGATCTGTAATAAACTACTGCATACCAGCCTCCTCTAAATGATCTGTAATAAACTACTGCACCCCAGCCTCCTCTAAATGATCTGGTAAACTACTGCATCCCAGCCTCCTCTAAATGATCTGTGATAAACTACTGCACCCCAGCCTCCTCTAAATGATCTGTTAAACTACTGCATCCCAGCCTCCTCTAAATGATCTGTGATAAACTACTGCAACCCAGCCTCCTCTAAACGATCTGGTAAACTACTGCATCCCAGCCTCCTCTAAATGATCTGTGGTAAACTACTGCAACCCAGCCTCCTCTAAACGATCTGGTAAACTACTGCATCCCAGCCTCCTCTAAATGATCTGTAATAAACTACTGCACCCCAGCCTCCTCTAAATGATCTGATAAACTACTGCACCCCAGCCTCCTCTAAATGATCTGTAATAAACTACTGCATCCCAGCCTCCTCTAAATGATCTGTGATAAACTACTGCACCCCAGCCTCCTCTAAATGATCTGATAAACTACTGCACCCCAGCCTCCTCTAAATGATCTGATAAACTACTGCAACCCAGCCTCCTCTAAATGATCTGTAATAAACTACTGCACCCCAGCCTCCTCTAAATGATCTGTAATAAACGACTGCATCCCAGCCTCCTCTAAATGATCTCTGATAAACTACTGCATCCCAGCCTCCTCTAAATGATCTGTAATAAACTACTGCATCCCAGCCTCCTCTAAATGATCTGTAATAAACTACTGCAACCCAGCCTCCTCTAAATGATCTGGTAAACTACTGCATCCCAGCCTCCTCTAAATGATCTGTGATAAACTACTGCAACCCAGCCTCCTCTAAATGATCTGTAATAAACTACTGCAACCCAGCCTCCTCTAAATGATCTGATAAACTACTGCAACCCAGCCTCCTCTAAATTATCTGGTAAACTACTGCAACCCAGCCTCCTCTAAATGATCTGTAATAAACTACTGCAACCCAGCCTCCTCTAAATGATCTGGTAAACTACTGCACCCCAGCCTCCTCTAAATGATCTGTGATGAACTACTGCACCCCAGCCTCCTCTAAATGATCTGATAAACTACTGCACCCCAGCCTCCTCTAAATGATCTGTGATAAACTACTGCATCCCAGCCTCCTCTAAATGATCTGTGATAAACTACTGCACCCCAGCCTCCTCTAAATGATCTGATAAACTACTGCATCCCAGCCTCCTCTAAATGATCTGGTAAACTACTGCATCCCAGCCTCCTCTAAATGATCTGGTAAACTACTGCATCCCAGCCTCCTCTAAATGATCTGGTAAACTACTGCATCCCAGCCTCCTCTAAATGATCTGGTAAACTACTACAACCCAGCCTCCTCACTGAACGCCACACTTTTCTTTTGCCGCTTTAAATATCCCAGCCTTGTTCCGGGCTGTAGATCGTAGAAATTGGATGAGAACCGTTCTAGGGGGGGTCCATTCTCGTCAGGCATGGTTAAGCTGCGATGGGTTCGTTCAATTTCAAATTCGTGCACACACAGTCGGCATCACTCCCCTCTGTCAGATGAACCAATCTCACCGTATTTCTCCTACTTCTGTTCTCAAGTTCTTCGACACGATTCCACAATATGTCCAGCTTTTTTCTCGTGATTCTCATTACCTTTCTCCAGACGGGAGACGGCATCCTCCACTGTGGAAATCCCTCCCTCTGCCCTGTCCATCCTCCACTGTGGAAATCCCTCCCTCTGCCCTGTCCATCCTCCACTGTGGAAATCCCTCCCTCTGCCCTGTCTATCCTCCACTGTGGAAATCCCTCCCTCTGCCCTGTCCATCCTCCACTGTGGGAATCCCTCCCTCTGCCCTGTCCATCCTCCACTGTGTAAATCCCTCCCTCTGCCCCATCCATCCTCCACTGTGGGAATCCGTCCCTCTGCCCCATCCATCCTCCTCTGTGGAAATCCCTCCCTCTGCCCTGTCCATCCTCCACTGTGGAAATCCCTCCCTCTGCCCTGTCCATCCCCCACTGTGGAAATCCCTCCCTCTGCCCCATCCATCCTCCACTGTGGAAATCCGTCCCTCTGCCCCATCCATCCTCCACTGTGGAAATCCCTCCCTCTGCCCCGTCCATCCTCCACTGTGGAAATCCCTCCCTCTGCCCCATCCATCCTCCACTGTGGAAATCCGTCCCTCTGCCCCGTCCATCCTCCACTGTGGAAATCCGTCCCTCTGCCCCATCCATCCTCCACTGTGGAAATCCGTCCCTCTGCCCCATCCATCCTCCACTGTGGAAATCCGTCCCTCTGCCCCGTCCATCCTCCACTGTGGAAATCCCTCCCTCTGCCCCATCCATCCTCCACTGTGGAAATCCCTCCCTCTGCCCCTTCCATCCTCCACTGTGGAAATCCGTCCCTCTGCCCTGTCCATCCTCCACTGTGGAAATCCGTCCCTCTGCCCCATCCATCCTCCACTGTGGAAATCCGTCCCTCTGCCCCGTCCATCCTCCACTGTGGAAATCCGTCCCTCTGCCCCACCCATCCTCCACTGTGGAAATCCGTCCCTCTGCCCCATCCATCCTCCACTGTGGAAATCCCTCCCTCTGCCTTGTCCATCCTCCACTGTGGAAATCCGTCCCTCTGCCCCATCCATCCTCCACTGTGGAAATCCCTCCCTCTGCCCTGTCCATCCTCCACTGTGGAAATCCGTCCCTCTGCCCCATCCATCCTCCACTGTGGAAATCCCTCCCTCTGCCCCGTCCATCCTCCACTGTGGAAATCCCTCCCTCTGCCCCGTCCATCCTCCACTGTGGAAATCCGTCCCTCTGCCCCATCCATCCTCTCTTGTATCGCGTCAACTTTTCCCTTCAGCTCGGTAGTTGTTGTTTTCATCAGATGCAACACAAAGTCATATTCATCTTTACGATTTGCTCAAATAAATCCTTCAGATTTACCGATTTCTCCGGGCTAATGTGTTAATCCATGTCTTGGTGGGGGGATTCGTGGAGACTTGCTGTTTGTTTGCTTGTCGATGTGGCCTTTTCTGAATACCACATTAGGCTTGAAGAAGTTTTTAGCGTGTGTCGACGTTCCAATAACGCCACTTTAGCAAGATGTTTTAAAATGTAAATTGTCTTTATATTAGACTGTACATCAAGTCAATATGTTAAGACAAATGAAAGAGTGTGCTGTTGAATTTGAATATTTACATGCGGGTATTAGAAGCTCTAAAGTGCTGCCATCTTTTTCAGCAGTCCCACGTTGACTGGATTCCCCGTTTTTAATAGTAATTATTATTCCTGTTAGTAGGAAACAGAGTGCTATCAGTGTTAAAATAACTACAGAACTACAGTTTTATAGAACTACAACTAGAACTACAGTTTTATAGAACTACAGTTGTATAGAATTACAACTAGAACTACAGTTGTATAGAATTACAACTAGAACTACAGTTGTATAGAATTACAACTAGAACTACAGCTGTATAGAATTACAACCAGAACTACAGTTGTATAGAATTACAACTAGAACTACAGTTGTATAGAATTACAACTAGAACTACAGTTGTATAGAATTACAACTAGAACTACAGCTGTATAGAATTACAACCAGAACTACAGTTGTATAGAATTACAACTAGAACTACAGTTTTATAGAATTACAACTAGAACTACAGGTGTATAGAACTACAACTAGAACTACAGTTGTATAGAATTACAACTAGAACTACTGTTGTATAGAATTACAACTAGAACTACAGTTGTATAGAATTACAACTAGAACGACGGTTGTATAGAATTACAACTAGAACTACAGTTGTATAGAATTACAACTAGAACTACAGTTTTATAGAACTACAACTAGAACTACAGTTGTATAGAATTACAACTAGAACTACAGTTTTATAGAATTACAACTAGAACTACGGTTGTATAGAATTACAACTAGAACTACAGTTTTATAGAATTACAACTAGAACTACGGTTGTATAGAATTACAACTAGAACTACAGTTGTATAGAATTACAACTAGAACTACAGTTTTATAGAACTACAACTAGAACTACAGTTGTATAGAATTACAACTAGAACTACAGTTGTATAGAATTACAACTAGAACTACAGTTGTATAGAATTACAACTTGAACTACAGTTGTATAGAATTACAACTAGAACTACAGTTTTATAGAATTACAACTAGAACTACAGTTTTATAGAACTACAACTAGATCTACAGAACTAGAACTACAGAACTAGAACTACAGTTATATAGAACTAGAGAACTATAACTACAGTTGTATAGAACTACAACTAGAACTACAGTTGTATAGAACTACAACTAGAACTACAGAACTAGAACTACAGTTGTATAGAATTACAACTAGAACTACAGAACTAGTAGTTCTGCCTCATTGCCCTATCAAACACTAGAAGGTTGTGTTTTCCTGATTAACTGTAAAGGTCTCAGTTAAATGTGTTATTTGAGTGGATCCCACAGATGAATGAGGCTTTTATGGTGCAAGACAAGGTACTTATTATCATTATTACTGCAGTATTAACCCTTTGATCCCCGCTGTTTGAAGACTTTTCGGGTCACTAGTGAAAATATCTCTGACTGTGGATCAGGTTTGGTCTTGTCCTGACTGAGAGAAAAGGGATTTGGGGGTCCCAATGGGCGGGGATAGGTGCCTCTGGGGGTGAATAAAGGGGGTAGGAGGATGGGGCCCTGGGGGTTGGAGAGAGGAACAGACAGGTTGGCTCTGAAAAAGGGTCCCTCGGATGAAACACCAGACGAAACGACACACTTGTTTGTTCTCCGGGTTTTTGGATTCAGACTTTGTTTATTGTTCTGATCTAATAAGAACCACATAAAGGAATGAACAGATAGTCTGTGTATGATCCCTCTGCCTGCGATGTTCTCCCTCAGGTGTATTTATGGCTGAATGTCTCCTAGAAAATGAAGAAAGCATTTGCTCCATTGATCTTTGTTGACACATTAAACATCCTTCGCATCAAAACAGCTGCTGGGCTCCGTTCCTGGAGCGCTCTGCCCAGCTATGTCTGAGCTCCTCTCCTCTCAGGACTCAAACTGAACCCAGTACAGCACAAATTCCTCAATCGATTGCAAAAGGCAAGCGCAAAGTTTTGTGGTGAAAGAGAGACAGTCGCACACAGAGAACAAAGACAACGATAGGAGACAGAGATAGTCCAAGCCAAGATCTATTTCTCCTGTCGCTGCTAGAACTGTTTGGTCACACGTGGGCCAGGCAGCTCATCGGATCAACATAAAAGGCCCGCCAGTCAGTGGGATCCATAGCTTGGTGGAACTTGTGTTACTGTTACTGCGAGGCAAAGAGGAACGGAGGCCGGCCCAAGCTAGCCAACTGTATGTCTGAAGGAAGGAGAGAGAGCCCAAGGAAACGTAGGAGAGTCCGGCCCAGCCCAGGCCACGGATGTCCGGCCCAGCCCAGACTACGGGTGTCCGGCCCAGCCCAGACCACGGGTGTCCGGCCCAGCCCAGACCACGGGTGTCCGGCCCAGCCCAGACCACGGGTGTCCAGCCCAGCCCAGGCCACGGGTGTCCGGCCCAGGCCACCGGTGTCCCGGCCCAGCCCAGGCCACGGGTGTCCGACCCAGCCCAGGCCACGGGTGTTGACAGGAAACTCATTCAATTTGCCGCTTTGATTTTATTCCCACTCTCTCTCTTTCTCCCACCATTCCTTCCTCTTTCCTCCTTCCCTCCCTCCTCCTTCCTGCTCTCCCACCCTCTATCCCTCTCTCCTTCAATCCTCCCTTCCTCTGTCTCTCCTTCTATGCCTCTCTAGGGCCCGGCCTAAATCTCTTAAATTGTGCAGCCTCCTGCTGAGCCGCTGTGTTCGGCACTGTGTAAGATGTGATGTATTAGAATGTTGCTTTTATACTGCCTAGGGAAGGAGGGCAGGAGAGAGGGAGGGAGGGAGAGAGGGAGGTAGAGGGATGGAGGGAGAGAGAGAGGGAAGGAGGGAGGGAGAGGGAGGGAAGGAGGGAGGGAGAGGGTGGGAGGTAGAGGGAGGGAGAGAGGGAGGGAGAGAGGGATCTAGGGAGGGAGAGAGTGAGGGAGGTAAAGGGAAGGAGGGAGGGAGGGAGGTAGAGGGAGGAGGAGGGAGGTAGGGAGGGAGAGAGGGAGGGAGGTAGAGAGAGAGGGAGGTAGAGGGAGGGAGGTAGAGGGAGGTAGGTAGAGGGAGGGAGGTAGGGAGGGAGGTAGAGAAGGAGGGAGGGAGGGAGAGAGGGATGGAGAGAGAGAGGGAGGTAGAGGGAGGGAGGTAGAGAGGGAGGGAGGTAGGTAGAGGGAGGGAGGTAGGGAGGGAGGTAGAGAAGGAGGGAGGGAGGGAGAGAGAGAGGGAGGTAGAGGGAGGGAGAGAGGGAGGTAGGTAGAGGGAGGGAGGTAGGGAGGGAGGTAGAGAAGGAGGGAGGGAGGGAGAGAGGGAGGGAGGTAGATAGGGAGGCAGGGAGGGAGGGGGGGGGGACGGCATGCGGAGGCATGTGGAGCCTCTTTTGAACCTCTGTGCAAACAGATGGAGGTTTTTACACTGCCTTGATGAGATCAAGAGAAACGTTCTCATAAAAAAGAAAGTTCCCTCCGTTCCCCTGGGCTTCTATCTCTCTCTTTCTCTCTCCCTTTCTTTACCTGAGGCTCAGGCCTGGGCAGGGGAGCGCTTCGTGCTGAACGCCTAGTGGAAGGTAGAGTAAGAACCCACGTGTCACCCTCAAATCATTCCCCCCAACAACAAACACACAGCAGCATCTCTTAGAGATTAGAGCATATCAACAAGCAGGTGGAGAGACAGTCTGTTATTATCCCTCCTTTGTGAACCAGAGACAGTCTGTTATTATCCCTCCTCTGTGAACCAGAGACAGTCTGTTATTATCCCTCCTCTGTGAACCAGAGACAGTCTGTTATTATCCCTCCTCTGTGAACCAGAGACAGTCTGTTATTATCTCTCCTCTGTGAACCAGAGACAGTCTGTTATTATCCCTCCTCTGTGAACCAGAGACAGTCTGTTATTATCCCTCTGTGAACCAGAGACAGTCTGTTATTATCCCTCCTCTGTGAACCAGAGACAGTCTGTTATTATCCCTCCTCTGTGAACCAGAGACAGTCTGTTATTATCCCTCCTCTGTGAACCAGAGACAGTCTGTTATTATCCCTCCTCTGTGAACCAGAGACAGTCTGTTATTATCCCTCCTCTGTGAACCAGAGACAGTCTGTTATTATCCCTCCTCTGTGAACCAGAGACAGTCTGTTATTATCTCTCCTCTGTGAACCAGAGACAGTCTGTTATTATCCCTCCTCTGTGAACCAGAGACAGTCTGTTATTATCCCTCCTCTGTGAACCATGTCGGTTTAGGTTCTTAACACAGCATGTCAGTAGTATGATACCGGAAGTCGGTGAAACTCCATTCTGTTTGTCCCCGCTGATGTTGACTTTGGGGGCGTTATTCCACTTATCTACTCGTATAATGTCATGAAGCTAAGTTTTACAGCTTCTCTGCCCCTCTAAATGTGCCTTGTGTACCCAGTGTGTGTGTGTCACTGCCTGGGCTGGCTGACTGACTGGCTGGCTGGCTGACTGACTGACTGGCTGGTCTGGCTGGCTGGCCTGGGCTGGCTGGCTGGACTGGCTGGCCTGGTCTGGCTGGCTGGCTGGCTGGCGTTGCCGTGTAGGTTTTTATGTGTGTGTTTGTTCAGGAGAAAGACGACTCACAGCACAGCCTGTTCCAAGAGTGAATTCCTGGCGGCTTACAAGAACTGTTGAATGAGATGGAGGGCTCAGCACAGGAACGTAGAGAGGGAGGGAGGACAGAGGGAGGGGGGGGGGGGGACGAGGGTCGCTGGATGGAGGGAGGAGGTTAGCAGGGTTGCTGTAGAACTGTAGGAGTGTGTGCAGGCTCTCACTAGGACAGAGGGAGACAGGGAAGGGAGGGAGAGAGGGGTGGCAACCCTAACCCTAGGACACATGGGGGAGGGAGGGTGGAGGAAGGGAGGGAGAGAGGGGTGGCAACCCTAACACTAGGACACATGGGGGAGGGAGGAAGGGAGGGAGAGAGGGGTGGCAACCCTAACACTAGGACACATGGGGGAGGGAGGGTGGAGGAAGGGAGGGAGAGAGGGGTGGCAACCCTAACCCTAGGACAGATGGGGGAGGGAGGGTGGAGGAAGGGAGGGAGAGAGGGGTGGCAACCCTAACCCTAGGACACATGGGGGAGGGAGGGTGGAGGAAGGGAGGGAGAGAGGGGTGGCAACCCTAACACTAGGACAGATGGGGGAGGGAGGAAGGGAGGGAGAGAGGGGTGGCAACCCTAACACTAGGACAGATGGGGGAGGGAGGGTGGAGGAAGGGAGGGAGAGAGGGGTGGCAACCCTAACCCTAGGACACATGGGGGAGGGAGGGTGGAGGAAGGGAGGGAGAGAGGGGTGGCAACCCTAACACTAGGACAGATGGGGGAGGGAGGAAGGGAGGGAGAGAGGGGTGGCAACCCTAACACTAGGACAGATGGGGGAGGGAGGGTGGAGGAAGGGAGGGAGAGAGGGGTGGCAACCCTAACACTAGGACAGATGGGGGAGGGAGGAAGGGAGGGAGAGAGGGGTGGCAACCCTAACACTAGGACACATGGGGGAGGGAGGAAGGGAGGGAGAGAGGGGTGGCAACCCTAACACTAGGACACATGGGGGAGGGAGGAAGGGAGGGAGAGAGGGGTGGCAACCCTAACCCTAGGACACATGGGGGAGGGAGGGTGGAGGAAGGGAGGGAGAGAGGGGTGGCAACCCTAACACTAGGACAGATGGGGGAGGGAGGGTGGAGGAAGGGTGGGAGAGAGGGGTGGCAACCCTAACACTAGGACAGATGGGGGAGGGAGGAAGGGAGGGAGAGAGGGAGAGAGGGGTGGCAACCCTAACCCTAGGACACATGGGGGAGGGAGGGTGGAGGAAGGGAGGGAGAGAGGGGTGGCAACCCTAACCCTAGGACAGATGGGGGAGGGAGGGTGGAGGGAGAGAGGGGTGGCAACCCTAACACTAGGACAGATGGGGGAGGGAGGAAGGGAGGGAGAGAGGGGTGGCAACCCTAACACTAGGACAGATGGGGGAGGGAGGGTGGAGGAAGGGAGGGAGAGAGGGGTGGCAACCCTAACCCTAGGACACATGGGGGAGGGAGGAAGGGAGGGAGAGAGGGGTGGCAACCCTAACCCTAGGACACATGGGGGAGGGAGGGTGGAGGAAGGGAGGGAGAGAGGGGTGGCAACCCTAACACTAGGACAGATGGGGGAGGGAGGAAGGGAGGGAGAGAGGGGTGGCAACCCTAACACTAGGACACATGGGGGAGGGAGGGTGGAGGAAGGGAGGGAGAGAGGGGTGGCAACCCTAACACTAGGACACATGGGGGAGGGAGGGTGGAGGAAGGGAGGGAGAGAGGGGTGGCAACCCTAACCCTAGGACACATGGGGGAGGGAGGGTGGAGGAAGGGAGGGAGAGAGGGGTGGCAACCCTAACCCTAGGACACATGGGGGAGGGAGGGTGGAGGAAGGGAGGGAGAGAGGGGTGGCAACCCTAACACTAGGACAGATGGGGGAGGGAGGGTGGAGGAAGGGAGGGAGAGAGGGGTGGCAACCCTAACCCTAGGACACATGGGGGAGGGAGGAAGGGAGGGAGAGAGGGGTGGCAACCCTAACCCTAGGACAGATGGGGGAGGGAGGAAGGGAGGGAGAGAGGGGTGGCAACCCTAACACTAGGACAGATGGGGGAGGGAGGAAGGGAGGGAGAGAGGGGTGGCAACCCTAACCCTAGGACAGATGGGGGAGGGAGGGTGGAGGAAGGGAGGGAGAGAGGGGTGGCAACCCTAACACTAGGACAGATGGGGGAGGGAGGGTGGAGGAAGGGAGGGAGAGAGGGGTGGCAACCCTAACACTAGGACAGATGGGGGAGGGAGGGTGGAGGAAGGGAGGGAGAGAGGGGTGGCAACCCTAACCCTAGGACAGATGGGGGAGAGAGGAAGGGAGGGAGAGAGGGGTGGCAACCCTAACCCTAGGACAGATGGGGGAGAGAGGAAGGGAGGGAGAGAGGGGTGGCAACCCTAACCCTAGGACAGATGGGGGAGAGAGGAAGGGAGGGAGAGAGGGGTGGCAACCCTAACCCTAGGACACATGGGGGAGGGAGGAAGGGAGGGAGAGAGGGGTGGCAACCCTAACACTAGGACAGATGGGGGAGGAAGGGTGGAGGAAGGGAGGGAGAGAGGGGTGGCAACCCTAACCCTAGGACACATGGGGGAGGGAGGAAGGGAGGGAGAGAGGGGTGGCAACCCTAACCCTAGGACAGATGGGGGAGGGAGGAAGGGAGGGAGAGAGGGGTGGCAACCCTAACCCTAGGACACATGGGGGAGGGAGGAAGGGAGGGAGAGAGGGGTGGCAACCCTAACCCTAGGACAGATGGGGGAGGGAGGGTGGAGGAAGGGAGGGAGAGAGGGGTGGCAACCCTAACACTAGGACACATGGGGGAGGGAGGAAGGGAGGGAGAGAGGGGTGGCAACCCTAACCCTAGGACACATGGGGGAGGGAGGAAGGGAGGGAGAGAGGGGTGGCAACCCTAACCCTAGGACAGATGGGGGAGGGAGGGTGGAGGAAGGGAGGGAGAGAGGGGTGGCAACCCTAACACTAGGACAGATGGGGGAGGGAGGGTGGAGGAAGGGAGGGAGAGAGGGGTGGCAACCCTAACACTAGGACACATGGGGGAGGGAGGGTGGAGGAAGGGAGGGAGAGAGGGGTGGCAACCCTAACCCTAGGACACATGGGGGAGGGAGGGTGGAGGAAGGGAGGGAGAGAGGGGTGGCAACCCTAACCCTAGGACAGATGGGGGAGGGAGGAAGGGAGGGAGAGAGGGGTGGCAACCCTAACACTAGGACACATGGGGGAGGGAGGGTGGAGGAAGGGAGGGAGAGAGGGGTGGCAACCCTAACACTAGGACAGATGGGGGAGGGAGGGTGGAGGAAGGGAGGGAGAGAGGGGTGGCAACCCTAACCCTAGGACACATGGGGGAGGGAGGAAGGGAGGGAGAGAGGGGTGGCAACCCTAACCCTAGGACACATGGGGGAGGGAGGGTGGAGGAAGGGAGGGAGAGAGGGGTGGCAACCCTAACACTAGGACACATGGGGGAGGGAGGGTGGAGGAAGGGAGGGAGAGAGGGGTGGCAACCCTAACACTAGGACAGATGGGGGAGGGAGGGTGGAGGAAGGGAGGGAGAGAGGGGTGGCAACCCTAACACTAGGACAGATGGGGGAGGGAGGGTGGAGGAAGGGAGGGAGAGAGGGGTGGCAACCCTAACACTAGGACACATGGGGGAGGGAGGGTGGAGGAAGGGAGGGAGAGAGGGGTGGCAACCCTAACCCTAGGACACATGGGGGAGGGAGGGTGGAGGAAGGGAGGGAGAGAGGGGTGGCAACCCTAACACTAGGACACATGGGGGAGGGAGGGTGGCAGTCAGGCTCTCAGTAACAGGTCTGATTAAATAACAGGATACTCTATGAAAACAGGAACATTGTTTGCCTTTGGAAAGGGCAGGAAGGGCGCTCTAATTGGCTTCCCCTAGTCTCAGCGCTGTCACCCCATTGGTGGGAGAGAAACAGCTGCTTGGCCTAGTCTGGCAGGCCTCGGACTGAAGTGGAGGCATACGGTCTGCGTTACATCCAACTGCTCTCGCCTTCAGACCTAACAATGAGCAGTGTAGACTTCTCCGAGAGGTGGGCGGCAGTGCAGACCGTGTGTCTTTATACTATACAACTACTACTATAGTAGTTATATAGTATAAAGTACTATAGTAGTTATATAGTATAAAGTACTATAGTAGTTATATAGTATAAAGACATATAGTAGTTATATAGTAGAAAGTACTATAGTAGTTATATAGTATAAAGTACTATAGTAGTTGTATAGTATAAAGTACTATAGTAGATATATAGTATAAAGACATATAGTAGTTATATAGTATAAAGTACTATAGTAGTTGTATAGTATAACGTACTATAGTAGTTATATAGTATAAAGTACTATAGTAGCTGTATAGTATAAAGTACTATAGTAGCTGTATAGTATAAAGTACTATAGTAGTTATATAGTATAAAGTACTATAGTAGTTGTGTAGTATAATGTACTATAGTAATTATATAGTATAAAGTACTATAGTAGTTGTATAGTATAAAGTACTATAGTAGTTATATAGTATAAAGTACTATAGTAGTTGTATAGTATAACATACTATAGTAGCTATATAGTATAAAGTACTATAGTAGTTGTATAGTATAAAGTACTATAGTAGTTGTATAGTATAAAGTACTATAGTAGTTGTATAGTATAACGTACTTTAGTAGTTATATAGTATAACGTACTATAGTAGTTGTATAGTATACAGTACTATAGTAGTTATATAGTATAAAGTACTATAGTAGTTGTATAGTATAACGTACGATAGTAGTTATATAGTATAAAGTACTGTAGTAGTTGTATAGTATAAAGTACTATAGTAGTTGTATAGTATAAAGTACTATAGTAGTTATATAGTATAAAGTACTATAGTAGTTGTATAGTATAACGTACTATAGTAGTTATATAGTATAAAGTATTATAGTAGTGTGCCAGGGTCTGGTGTGGTCTGTAGTGTGAAAGGTCACCTCCTCAACTTTAATATTGCAGATTGTGGCTTCCATCAATGTAATTGTCTGCATCATTTCCAATCCCCAATATATTTGTTTTGTAAATATATAAAATATATATCATTTTTAATATACATTTTGAATATATATATATTTTTCAACTGTTCTGTGATGTTTCACAAAAGTACTGAACCTTTCTATTCTCATAGTTTCTACAGATTGTAAATTAAAGATACACATTTTTTGCTAAGAGTATTATTATATTATTGATCAATTGACTAGGTGACTTTTTAAATCACCCAGCAGTGCTATCTGCAGAGTTAGCTCCAGGTAAATGTTGCAATTCTTCATCCATTGCTGAACCTGCGACCAAAAACAAGCTACATATGGACAGTACCAAAACCAATGATCTAGTTATTCTGTCTCTTCGCAGCAAAATCTGTTGTATCGACCATATACACTGCTCAAAAAAAATAAAGGGAACACTAAAATAACACATCCTAGATCTGAATGAATGAAATAATCTTATTAAGTTACATTGTGTTGTTTAAGCGTTCCCTTTATTTTTTTGACCATATATATATATAACATTCTATTGTTTTCAAGAATTTTCTAGAATAATGTACATTTTAATTGTGCAATCTATATCAATTCAATTCAATTCAATTGACTTTATTGACATGGTAGGTTCGTTATTACTTACATTGTCAAAGTATACATATCGAAAAATAAAAATAAAATATATATGTATATATATACAAAATATATATATATTTATATATAAATAAATGGTGGGACCAACAGCAATAATAACAGTAGTAGTGGACATGGGATTACCATTAACAACAACTACATCTATCCATATGGCACAGCTGTCAATTTGTTGGTCCTTAAATGAAATTATTTTCACAATTTTCTTTAACCAATTTTGGGCTTTAATCCGACAGACAAGTTCCTTACTTTCTCCCCCTTCTACTGGCCTCTTCCATTTTTGAGGTAATGCTTTAATTAGTTGGTTGTAATTTTAAGTAGAGCAGACATTTTCTATATTTTTGTTAGCTGCGTGTGTGACATAACTCCACCAGTCCCATTTATGATGTAATTTACAAAGATTATGCCGTTTTTAAAAAAGGTTTTCCAAAAATATTGTTTTTTTTCATCAATTTGTATATTTGAGTTTAACCACAATATTTGTTGTAATATTTGTTCTCTCTTTTCTGATGGGTTAACTGAAATTGCAACCAACTTTCTATGGCTTGTTTTAAAAATAGCAATATTTTGGAGATTATTTAATTTTCAAATAACTGAAAGTGAGAGGTTGTAATCTGAATAAAGGGGAAAAGGCCATTCTTGAACATGGGGTGAGACTTTCTTACTAATCTGTCAGAGCAGGTATTCACAAACTGGAGGGGTATCCAGCAGCATACCACCCTGCATACCACTGCTGGCTTGCTTCTGAAGCTAAGCAGGGTTGGTCCTGGTCAGTCCCTGGATGGGAGACCAGATGCTGCTGGAAGTGGTGTTGGAGGGCCAGTAGGAGGCACTCTTTCCTCTGGTCTAAAAAAAATAATAATATCCCAATGCCCCAGGGCAGTGATTGGGGACACTGCCCTGTGTAGGGTGCCGTCTTTCGGATGGGACGTTAAACGGGTGTCCTGACTCTCTGAGGTCATTAAAGATCCCATGGCACTTATCGTAAGAGTAGGGGTGTTAACCCCGGTGTCCTGGCTAAATTCCCAATCTGGCCCTCAAACCATCATGGTCACCTAATAATCCCTAGTTTACAATTGGCTCATTCATCCCCCTCCTCTCCCCTGAACTATTCCCCAGGTCGTTGCTGCAAATGAGAACGTGTTCTCAGTCAACTTACCTGGTAAAATAACGGTAAAATAAAATAAATAAACACGCAATGCTGTTGGGGGCACATTTAAAAAAATAAAAATACATATATATTTTTTTTTTCTTCACATTTTTCAAACAGCCCATTTATATTTTCCAATGGGGCTATACATTTGGGTGAGTTTTTTCTCTCTGAGTAGCCCCGTTTCACTGCCAAAAATATAATGTATTAATAATAATAATAATTAATAAAATCACTGCCAAAAATCAAATAAACCAAACCATCTAGTGTTCAGCTAAATAACAACACAATGTAAGGTGGCCGAGACAAATAATTAACATCCAATCACATTAACCGTTACTCTCTCACGGGAATTCCACTAACAGTCTGTATGTAGCCAAACGTAGCTGCTGCTCATGTTGGTATCTGTACTGATGGCGCAAAAGCCATGACAGAGAGACATAGTGGAGTTTTTAATGATCCAATGCATAATATAGTACATTTATCATAATTTGGTTGTAATCCAGAGAGGTTAGAAAAATGATCTAGATCCTCTATGAGGCTGTGGAGGGATCCAAATTGTGGATTTAAAAGAAAACATGAATCATCAGCATACAATGACACCATAACCCCTGAATGTCTAGCTATCGTGACACTAGGTGAGACCCAAATGCAGATACAGGAAGCAGATGGTTGGAGTTTAAGAAGTTTAATAAATCCAAAGGCAAAAGGTCATAACCAGATCAGAGTCCAGGAGGTACAGAGTGGCAGATAGGCTCGAGGTCAGTGCAGGCAGAATGGTCAGGCAGGCGGGTAAAAAGTCCAGAAACAGGCAAGGGTTAAAACCGGGAGGACTAGAAAAAGGAGAAAAGGCAAAGCAGGAAAACGGGAAAAAAACACTGGTGGTACAAGATGAACTGGCACAGGGAGACAGGAAACACAGGGATATATACATTGGGGAAAACAAGCGACACCTGGAAGGGGTGGAGACAATAACGAGGACAGGTGAAACAGGTCAGGGTGTGACACTAGGCCCTTGATATTATTGTTGGATCTGATTTTAAAAGCTAAAATTTTGATGGCTGTAATAAATAGATATGCCGACAGTGGACAACTTTGTTTTACTCACTGTTTAATACTTTCTGAGAAGTAGCCATTATCTACTATTTTACACCTAGGATGGTATACCATCTAGCCCTGGAGTTTGGTAAACCTCAACTGGTATACCATCTAGCCCTGGAGTTTGGTATACCTCAACTTGTATACCATCTAGCCCTGGAGTTTGGTATACCTCAACTGGTATACCATCTAGCCCTGGAGTTTACCCGGACTTAAAGGCTTGAATTGCATCAAGAAGTTCCTCCTCTGTAAGTTGGCTTTCACATGTGTCTTTCTGTACAGCTGTTCATTTTACATTATCAGTAGGGAAAAAATCCTTACAATTAACTTTGGTTAGTGGAGATGGAGGAGACTGAAACGAAAACACATGCTTAAAGTACTTTACTTTCTCTTTAAAAATATAATTTTGTGAATTATGGGTAACTCCGTCATTCGTAACAAGTAAATCAGTAATTCAGTAAATCATTTTTGGTACGGATTTCTATGTTGAAGCTTAAAAACAATTATTTGGTGCATTTTCCACATATTCCATCAGTTCACTTTATTTTTAATAATATATTACACTTGATCTTTCTTGAATAAGTTCCTCCATTTCTTTTTGTATTTCCTCTAACGTATTCTGTGCCTCTATGGTACAGTTTTTATTGCTATCGATACAGGCCATTCAGAAAGTATCAGACCCCTTGACTTTCTCCACATTTTGTTACATTACAGCCTTACTCTAAAAAATACATCCTTGTCAATCTACACACAATACCCCATAATAATTTTTTTAGAATTTTTCACAAACGTATTAAAAATAAAAACCAGAAATACCTTTTTTACATAACTATTCAGACCGTTTGCTATGAGCCTCAAAATTGAGCTTAGGTACATCCTGTTTCCAATGATCATCCTTGAGATGTTTCTACAACTTGATTAGAGTCCACCTGCGGTAAATTCAATTGATTGGACATGATTTGGAAAGGCACACACCTGTCTATATAAGGTTCCACAGCTGACAGTGCATGTCAGAACAAACACCAAGCCATGAGGTCATAGCTCTAAGGAATTGTCCGTAGAGCTCCGATACAGGATTGTTTCGAGGCACAGATCTGGGGAAGGGCACCAAAACAATTCTGCAGCATTGAAGGTCCTCAAGAACACATTGGCCATCATTCTTAAACGGAATAAGTTTGGAACCACCGCTCGGCCAAACTGAGTACCCTGGGGAGAAGGGCCTTGGTCAGGGAGGTGACCAAGAAGCCCGATGTTCACTCTGACAGAGGTCCAGAGTTCCTTTGTGGAGATAAGCAAACCTTTTCAGAAGGACAACCATCTCTACAGCACTCCACCAATCAGGCCTTATGGTAGAGTGGCCAGACGGAAGCCACTCCTCAGTAAAAGGCACATGATACCCCACTTGGAGTTTGCCAAAAGGCGCCTGAAGGTCTCTCAGACCATGAGAAACAAGATTCTCTGGTCTGATGAAACCAACATTAAACTCTTTGGCCTGAATGCCAAGCGTCACGTCTGGAGGAAACCTGGTACCATCTATACAGTGAAGCATTGTGGTGACAGCATTATGCTGTGGGGATGTTTTACAGCGGCAGGGACTGGGAGACTAGTCAGGATCGAGGGAAAGATGAATGGAGCAAAGTATACAGAGAATCTTGATGAAAACCTGCTCCAGTGCGCTCAGGACCTCAGACTGGGATGAAGGTGTGGAAAAAGTCAAGGGGTCTGAATACTTTCCAAATGCACTTTATCTGTATTTCCTTTGTTAAATGAATTATTTCCACCTAAATTGCTTTTATTTTAAGGATGAGTTTTCAATTGCATGGCCTCTAAAGGCACATTTAAAAGTGTCCCAAAATTGTGTCTCCCATCTGCTGTACCTATATCATGTCGGAAAAAGTCAGTTATAAATTCTTCTGTCCTGGTTAAAAACAAGTTGTCATCCAATAGGCTTTGATTCAAATGTCAATACGCTCGCCAACGTGGAAATTCTATCAGGGTATTAAATATGGCAGTTATTTGATGGTCTGACCGCATTCCGTTCCCTTTCAACACTTTTTTAACTTTTGGTGCTCGCGAGAATGACATAAGAAAGTAGTCAAGACGACTAGCTTGATTGTCACGCCCTGACCATAGAGAACTTTTCATTCTCTATGTTGGTTAGGTCGCGGTGTGACTAGGGTGGGTCATCTAGGGGATTACATTTCTATGTTGTCCTGGTATGGTTCCCAATCAGAGGCAGCTGTTTGTCGTTGTCTCTGATTGGGGATCATATTTAGGCAGCCATTTTTCCCCATTGTGCTTTGTAGGATCTTGACTATGGATAGTTGCCTGTTAGCACTATTGTTAGCTTCACCGTTCGTTTTGAGATGTATTGTTTTTGTTTTTCTGTGAGTTTCACTTTAGTAAATAAAGATGTGGAACCCAGATCACACTGCGCTTTGGTCCAGTTACTATGACGATCGTGACGTTGATTGAGCCTCCGCTATGTATATCTCACTAGATCAGGATATTTAAGGGGGGTGAGGAGGGGTAGTAGGGTGTAGGAAGGGGTAAGGAATAGTGGATAGTAGGGTGATAGGAATGGATAGTAGGGTGTTGGAGGAAGTAGGATTAGGAGAGAGTTGAAGGAGGAGGGACTAGTTGAAGGAGGAGGGACTAGTTGAAGGAGGAGGGACTAGTTGAAGGAGGAGGGACTAGTTGAAGGAGGAGGGACTAGTTGAAGGAGGAGGGACTAGTTGAAGGAGGAGGGACTAGTTGAAGGAGGAGGGACTAGTTGAAGGAGGAGGGACTAGTTGAAGGAGGAGGGACTAGTTGAAGGAGGAGGAACTAGTTGAAGGAGGAGGTTCAGCCCCTTTCTGCTAGTCAGGCACTCCTTGAGAGCGTAGTCTCTACCTGCCCTGACACGCCACTAAACCCCCCCCCACCCCCCCCCCCCATACACACCTTCCGCCGCAGCCCCAACTCCCTCTCCCCAGACCCAACAACATCATCCCCCTGTCACAACACCCTCTCCCCAGCACCAACAACACCCCCCAGCCCCAACACCCTCCACCCAAGACCGTCCCCCCCAGCCCCACATCAAAGCAGCGCTGTGAGTAATGGATACCCGGTGGGGCGACGCCCTTTCCTCCTCCAACCAGCACGACCGCCTACAGCCAGCGGCAATTACCAAGAGCCCTGCGCTCACACACGGCAGCACACACACACACACACTCTATTTGCGCACTCAGACACACACACATAATGTACGCATATACACTAGAGCTTGTTATCTTGCCAGGAAACTAACAAGTATTGTCCCGGGCCTAGTATACATACATACACACCAATAGTGTGGAAGGTTAGCAGGTCAATCTATAGTAAAGTAAACAACTTAATGTGGAACAAGAAAGAATTCAGTTTGATACTTTGAAAGTTTTTAAATGTCTCTGAAAAAGTGTTGTGTTGAAAAAGTTTGGTTACTATCTATCTTTTGAATTTGGATCCCGCGATGCAGTTAGCATCAGCTTGGGACCGCTATATCTATCGAGGGATCCTGCCAACCAAAAGTTTGAAGAGCTGCTTGGCGTAGCAGCTAGCCTAGCCGCTAACTAGATATCAAGCTAGCAACGTTCCTTGACTGCTTGAACACAGCCCGCGACGCGGTTAGCTCTTGTGGCTGGGACCTCGGATTGTCAGGGGTTTGTGGCTGTTTAAATCTTCCCCTGCGACCTGCCCTGTCTGGAACGTTAAGTACCAGCGTTAGCCTACGTTGCTATCACGTCATACACATCCAAATGGACAGTGTTTTTCTATCACAGTTGAAAGATATTTTAATCAAACGAAAAGGGTTCTACAAGGTTTTGTTACAACAACAGGAAAATAGCTTCAAGAGCTTTGTCCGAATACTAATGGACTCAACTAACATAATAATGGATGATCTGACCAGAGAGGTCCAGGACCTTAAGGACAGTTTGCAGTTCTCTTTTCCCACGGAGAGATGGATGTCCTGAAAAAAACTTGCAGCAAGATGACAAGAGTCATCTATCCAGAACAGACTGTCTAGAACAGACTATACAGAACAACAAACTGTAAGTCCTCTCGAGATGACATCAGCACTTTCTGTGAATCATTATTAGTAAAGACTGGGAAAACAGACTATCTAGAACAGACTATCCAGAACAGACTATCTAGAGCAGACTATCTAGAGCAGACTATCTAGAACAGACTATCTACAACGGACTATCTAGAGCGAACTATCTAGAACAGACTATCTAGAACAGACTATCTAGAACAGACTATCCAGAGCAGACTATCTAGAACAGACTATCTAGAGCAGACTGTCTAGAACAGACTATCTAGAACAGACTATCTAGAACAGACTATCCAGAACAGACTATCTAGAACAGACTATCCAGAACAGACTATCTAGAAAAAACTGGGAAAACAGACTATCCAGAACAGACTGTCCAGAACAGACTGTCCAGAACAGACTGTCCAGAACAGACTGTCCAGAACAGACTATCTAGAACGGACTGTCTAGAGCGGACTGTCTAGAGCGGACTGTCTAGAGCGGACTATCTAGAGCGGACTGTCTAGAGCGGACTGTCTAGAGCGGACTGTCTAGAGCGGACTGTCTAGAGCGGACTGTCTAGAGCGGACTGTCTAGAGCGGACTGTCTAGAGCGGACTGTCTAGAGCGGACTGTCTAGAGCGGACTGTCTAGAGCGGACTGTCTAGAGCGGACTGTCTAGAGCGGACTGTCTAGAGCGGACTGTCTAGAGCGGACTGTCTAGAGCGGACTGTCTAGAGCGGACTGTCTAGAGCGGACTGTCTAGAGCGGACTGTCTAGAGCGGACTGTCTAGAGCGGACTGTCTAGAGCGGACTGTCTAGAGCGGACTGTCTAGAGCGGACTGTCTAGAGCGGACTGTCTAGAGCGGACTGTCTAGAGCGGACTGTCTAGAGCGGACTGTCTAGAGCGGACTGTCTAGAGCGGACTGTCTAGAGCGGACTGTCTAGAGCGGACTGTCTAGAGCGGACTGTCTAGAGCGGACTGTCTAGAACGGACTGTCTAGAACGGACTGTCTAGAACGGACTGTCTAGAACGGACTATCTAGAACGGACTATCTAGAACGGACTATCTAGAACGGACTATCTAGAACGGACTATCTAGAACGGACTATCTAGAACGGACTATCTAGAACGGACTATCTAGAACGGACTATCTAGAACGGACTATCTAGAGCGGACTATCTAGAACAGACTATCTAGAACAGACTATCTAGAACAGACTATCTAGAACAGACTATCTAGAGCAGACTATCTAGAGCAGACTATCTAGAGCAGACTATCTAGAGCAGACTATCTAGAACGGACTATCCAGAATAGAGTATCTAGAACAGACTATCCAGAATAGAGTATCTAGAGATAAAATCCAGGAGAAATCACATCGTTGTGGATGGCATACCAGAGTCTTCTCATGTGAACTGGGCCGAGTCTCTCCAGAAAGTAAGAAGAAAGGATCACTGAAAGCTGCAGATGGATCATACGAATATTGAGGTGGAGCCACGCCCACGGCTTTGCTTCCATCTGCTACAACAGGCTCATTGTCCACCCTCCCTCCCAAAAGACTGGGAGGAATGAGAGAGCCTCAGGGTCAGATGCTTCAACATTACACACACACATCGACACATTTTTTATTTATTTTTTGTATCCACATTATGTCTATCTCTGATAAGCTACCCAGGAAAGGGCTGAAAACGGCCCATATTAATTTATGTAGCTTTAGAAATAAGGCTCATGAAATCAATAACTTGCAAACATAGATAACATTCTGGCCATCCTCTGAAGTTCCTTTGATGATACAGCAGTAGCAATACAGGGATATGACATCTACAGAAAAGACAGGAATGCCTATGGGGGAGGTGTTGCTGTATATGTTCAGAGACATATTACTGTAACGCTTAGAGAGGATCTCACGTCAAATGGTGTTGAAGTGTTATTTACAATTTGTGTCACTTTCCTTGTCTATCAGAGTATCAGCGTTTTGTTACTTGTCATGTTTTGAGTTTGTTGTGGACCCCAGGAAGAGTAGCTGCTGCTTCGGCAGGTAATGGGGATCCACATAAACCTAGACCCATTAGATGTAGTTATATGTCATGTATTGCTCTCATGAGGATCACCCTTTTTTTTTGAAAGACGCAGGGCTCCTCTCTAAATGTAATTCAGGACCACACGATGCATTGTAGAACTTCCTTCAATGTTCCAAACCAAACAACCACCTGTTTATAATGCTGCTTTATACCCTTCACTTCCCCCTATTCCACGTCCTGCTTTATACCCTTCACTTCCCCCTATTCAACTTCCTGCTTTATACCCTTCACTTCCCCCTATTCAACTTCCTGCTTTATACCCTTCACTTCCCCCTATTCCACTTCCTGCTTTATACCCTTCACTTCCCCCTATTCCACTTCCTGCTTTATACCCTTCACTTCCTCCTATTCCACTTCCTGCTTTATACCCTTCACTTCCCCCTATTCCACTTCCTGCTTTATACCCTTCACTTCCCCCTATTCCACTTCCTGCTTTATACCCTTCACTTCCCCCTATTCCACGTCCTGCTTTATACCCTTCACTTCCCCCTATTCCACTTCCTACTTTATACCCTTCACTTCCCCCTATTCAACTTCCTGCTTCATACCCTTCACTTCCCCCTATTCCACTTCCTGCTTTATACCCTTCACTTCCCCCTATTCAACTTCCTGCTTTATACCCTTCACTTCCCCCTATTCCACTTCCTGCTTTATACCCTTCACTTCCCCCTATTCCACTTCCTGCTTTATACCCTTCACTTCCTCCTATTCCACTTCCTGCTTTATACACTTCACTTCCCCCTATTCCACTTCCTGCTTTATACCCTTCACTTCCCCCTATTCCACTTCCTGCTTTATACCCTTCACTTCCCCCTATTCCACGTCCTGCTTTATACCCTTCACTTCCCCCTATTCCACTTCCTACTTTATACCCTTCACTTCCCTCTATTCAACTTCCTACTTTATACCCTTCACTTCCCTCTATTCAACTTCCTGCTGCATACCCTTCACTTCCCCCTATTCCACTTCCTGCTTTATACCCTTCACTTCCCCCTATTCCACTTCCTGCTTTATACCCTTCACTTCCCCCTATTCAACTTCCTGCTTTATACCCTTCACTTCCCCCTATTCAACATCCTGCTTTATACCCTTCACTTCCCCCTATTCCACTTCCTGCTTTATACCCTTCACTTCCCCCTATTCCACTTCCTGCTTTATACCCTTCACTTCCCCCTATTCAACTTCCTGCTTTATACCCTTCACTTCCCCCTATTCCACTTCCTGCTTTATACCCTTCACTTCCCCCTATTCCACTTCCTGCTTTATACCCTTCACTTCCCCCTATTCAACTTCCTGCTTTATACCCTTCACTTCCCCCTATTCCATTTCCTGCTTTATACCCTTCACTTCCCCCCTGCTCTCGGGTCTGTCACAATGATGCAGTAATGTCTTCAGTCTGTTGGCCAGGCCACTCAGGGAAATATCTCTCTCTCCAATTCAAGTGCTTTATTGGCATGGGAAACATATATATATATATATATATATATATATATTTGTGTATATTTTACATTTATTTAACGAGGCAAGTCAGTTAAAATCAAATTCTTATTTACAATGACGGCCTACTCTGGCCAAACCCAGACGACGCTGGGTCATTTGTGCACCACCCTATGGGACTCCCAATCACAGCTGGATGAGATACAGCCTGGATCTGAACCAGGGACTGTAGTGACACCTCTTGCACTGAGATACCATGCCTTAGACCACTGCGCCACTCGGGAGCCCAAGCCAAGTGAAGTAGATAATAAACAAAAGTGAAATAAACAATAAAAATGAATAGTAAACATTACAATCACAAAAGTTCCAAAAGAATGAAGACATTTCAAATGTCATATTATGTGCAAATAGTTAAAGTAGAAAAGGGAAAATTAATTAACATAAATATGGGTTGTACTTACAATGGTGTTTGTTTTTCACTGGTTGGCCTTTTCTTGTGGCAACAGGTCACAAATCTTGCTGCTGTAATGGCACACTGTGGTATTTCACCCAATAGATATGGGAGTTTCTCAAAATTGGGTTTGTTTTCAAATTATTTGTGGATCTGTGTAATCTGAGGGAAATATGTGTCTCTAATATGGTCATACATTTGGCAGCAGGTTAGGAAGTGCAGCTCAGTTTCCACCTCATTTTGTGGGCAGTGTGCACATAGCCTGTCTTCTCTTGAGAGCCATGTCTGCCTACGCCGGCCTCTCTCTGTTTAGGGCCAAATAGAATTCTAGTTTGCTCTGTTTTTTTGTTAATTTTTTTCAATGTGTCAAGTAATTATCTTTTTGTTTTCTCATGATTTGGTTGGGTCTAATTATGTTGCTGTCCTGGGGCTCTGTGGGGTGTGTTTGTGTTTGTGAACAGAGCCCTAGGACCAGCTTGCTTAGGGGATTCTTCTCCAGGTTCATCTCTCTGTAGGTGATGGCTTTGTTATGGAAGGTTTGGGAATTGCTTCCTTTTAGGTGGTTGTGGAATTTAACGTCTCTTTTCTGGATTTTGATCATTAGCGGGTACCGTTTCAATTCTGCTCTGCTCTGCATTATTTGATGTTGTACATGGAGGATATTTTGGCAGAATTCTGCATGTAGAGTCTCAATTTGATGTTTGTCTCATTTTGTGAATTCTTGGTTGGTGAGTGGACTCCAGACCTCACAACTATAAAGGGCAACGAGTTCTATAACTGATTCAAGTCTTTTTAGCCAGATCCTAATTGGTATGTCGAATTTTATATTCCTTTTGATGACATAGAAGGCCCTTCTTGCCTTGTCTCTCAGATTGTTCACAGCTTTGTGGAAGTTACCTGTGGGCCTCATGTTTAGGCCGAGGTATGTATAGTTTTATGTGTGATCTAGAGCAACAGTGTCTAGATGGAAATTGTATTTGTGGTCCTGGCGACTGGACGTTTTTGGAACACCATTATTTTTGTCATACTGAGATGTTCTCTCTCTCTCTCCTTCTCTCTCTCCTTCTCTCTCTCTCCTTCTCTCTCTCCTTCTCTCTCTCTCCTTCTCTCTCCTCTTTCCTCTCTTTCTCTTCTCTCTCCTCTCTCGCTCATTGTCCTTCTCTCTCATTCTCTCTCTCCTCTCCCCTCACTGCTCTCTCTCTCCTTCTCTCTCTCCTCTCTCGCTCATTGTCCTTCTCTCTCATTCTCTCCTCTCTCCTCTCTGCTCTCTCTCTCCTTCTCTCTCTCCTCTCTCTCTCATTATCCTTCTCTCTCATTCTCTCTCTCTTTCCTCTCTCTCTCCTTCTCTCGCTCTCCTTCTCTCTCTTCCTTCTCCTCTTTCTTCTTTATGTCTCTCTCAAAATGTTTCCTCAACCACTATGTCATCATGCCTGGCAAAATAATACTACTGTACTGTCAAGTCGGTTTTATACACACTCAATAACAATGTTATTGTTAGGCATTATTTGAAAGAAGTTGGACAAACAGTCAGAGGGATCGTTACACACAGTGGTCTCTACTGTGGCTATTGCCTATTGCGTTCATGCAGATTTCAACCAGTCCTGTAATTGTTCATATCAATGTAGGCAGCTTAGAGCTACACTGCTGTATGTATGATGTTTTATATAGTGGGATTCTCTGTGCGTGTGTGCGTGCGTGCGTGCGAAATGAGACAAGTGACGCCACAGCCAGCAAGGACACACACACGCAGGCCTCTCACTGTTCACTGTAGGTACTAGGCAGATCACTGGGCCTCTCACTGCCCACTGTAGGTACTAGGCAGACCACTGGGCCTCTCACTGTCCACTGTAGGTACTAGGAAGATCACTGGGCCTTCTTTCTATGCCATTTATGCGTGTGTTCATCTATGAGCTGGTTGTACATGATATGTGACTTCTCCCTGTCTGTTTCCCTATGATCCTCCATGCCCTCAGGTTACTGTGTGTGTGTGTGTGTGTGTGTGTGTGTGTGTGTGTGTGTGTGTGTGTGTGTGTGTGTGTGTGTGTGTGTGTGCCTGTGTGTGTGTGCCTGTGTGTGTGTGCCTGTGTGTGTGTGCCTGTGTGTGTGTGTGTGTTGTGTTTGTGTGTTACATATGTTTGTGTATGTGCATGTGTGTGTGTGTCTGATGTTTGCGACAGTCACCTGAGGTTTAGCTATGCCCTGAGGGGACATACAAAACGTTGCAGGGCTGGGCTGAGATTGGCGCAATCTGCCCTGTTCGGTTCAACCCTTTTCTGCCCTGCCCTGTTCTGTTCTACTCTCCTCTGCCCTGTTCGGTTCAACCCTTTTCTGCCCTGTTCTGTTCTACTCTACTCTGCCCTGTTCTGTTCTACTCTCCTCTGCCCTGTTCGGTTCAACCCTTTTCTGCCCTGTTCTGTTCTACTCTCCTCTGCCCTGTTCTGTTCTACTCTGCCCTGTTCTACTCTGCCCTGTTCTGTGCTACTCTACTCTGCCCTGTTCTACTCTGCTCTGTCCTGTTCTGTTCTACTCTACTCTGCCCTGTTCTACTCTACTCTGCCCTGTTCTGTTCTACTCTGCCCTGTCCTGTTCTGTTCTACTCTACTCTGCCCTGTTCTACTCTACTCTGCCCTGTTCTGTTCTACTCTGCTCTGCCCTGTTCTGTTCTACTCTACCCTGTTCTGTTCTGTTCTACTCTCCTCTGCCCTGTTCTGTTCTACTCTGCCCTGTTCTACTCTGCCCTGTTCTACTCTGCCCTGTTCTGTTCTACTCTACCCTGTTCTGTTCTGTTCTACTCTCCTCTGCCCTGTTCTGTTCTACTCTGCCCTGTTCTACTCTGCCCTGTTCTACTCTGCCCTGTTCTGTTCTACTCTACTCTGCCCTGTTCTGTTCTACTCTGCTCTGCCCTGTTCTGTTCTACTCTACTCTGCCCTGTTCTGTTCTACTCTACTCTGCCCTGTTCTGTTCTACTCTACTCTGCCCTGTTCTGTTCTACTCTACTCTGCCCTGTTCTGTTCTACTCTACTCTGCTCTGCCCTGTTCTGTTCTACTCTCCTCTGCTCTGCCCTGTTCTGTTCTACTCTACTCTGCCCTGTTCTACTCTGCCCTGTCCTGTTCTACTCTGCCCTGTTCTGTTCTACTCTGCTCTGCCCTGTTCTACTCTGCCCTGTTCTGTTCTACTCTGCTCTGCCCTGTTCTACTCTGCCCTGTTCTGTTCTACTCTGCTCTGCCCTGTTCTGTTCTACTCTGCCCTGCCCTGTTCTCCTCTGCCCTGTTCTCCTCTGCCCTGTTCTCCTCTGCCCTGTTCTGTTCTACTCTGCCCTGCCCTGCCCTGTTCTACTCTGCTCTGCCCTGTTCTACTCTGCCCTGCCCTGTTCTACTCTGCTCTGCCCTGTTCTACTCTGCTCTGCCCTGTTCTACTCTGCCCTGCCCTGTTCTACTCTACTCTCCTCTGCCCTGTTCTGTTCTACTCTGCCCTGCCCTGCCCTGTTCTACTCTGCTCTGCCCTGTTCTACTCTGCCCTGCCCTGTTCTACTCTGCTCTGCCCTGTTCTACTCTGCCCTGCCCTGTTCTACTCTACTCTGCTCTGCCCTGTTCTGTTCTACTCTGCCCTGCCCTGTTCTACTCTACTCTGCTCTGCCCTGTTCTGTTCTACTCTGCCCTGCCCTGTTCTACTCTGCCCTGCCCTGTTCTACTCTGATCTGTCCTGTTCTACTCTGCTCTGCCCTGTTCTGTTCTACTCTGCTCTGCCCTGTTCTGTTCTACTCTGCCCTGTTCTGTTCTACTCTCCTCTGCCCTGTTCTGTTCTACTCTGCTCTGCCCTGTTCTGTTCTACTCTGCCCTGTTCTGTTCTACTCTGCTCTGCCCTGTTCTACTCTGCCCTGTTCTACTCTGCCCTGTTCTACTCTGCCCTGCCCTGTTCTACTCTGCCCTGTTCTACTCTGCCCTGTTCTACTCTGCCCTGCCCTGTTCTACTCTGCTCTGCCCTGTTCTGTTCTACTCTGCCCTGTTCTGTTCTACTCTGCTCTGCCCTGTTCTACTCTGCCCTGCCCTGCCCTGTTCTACTCTGCCATGCCCTGTTCTACTCTGCCCTGTTCTGTTCTACTCTGATCTGCCCTGTTCTACTCTGCCCTGCCCTGTTCTACTCTGCCCTGTTCTACTCTGCCCTGTTCTACTCTGCCCTGTTCTGTTCTACTCTGCTCTGCCCTGTTCTACTCTGCCCTGCCCTGTTCTACTCTGCCATGTTCTGTTCTACTCTGCCCTGCCCTGTTCTACTCTGCCCTGTTCTGTTCTACTCTGCCCTGTTCTGTTCTACTCTGCTCTGCCCTGTTCTGTTCTACTCTGCTCTGTTCTGTTCTACTCTGCCCTGTTCTGTTCTACTCTGCCCTGTTCTGTTCTACTCTGCCCTGTTCTGTTCTACTCTGCCCTGCCCTGTTCTACTCTGCCCTGCCCTGTTCTGTTCTACTCTCCTCTGCCCTGTTCTGTTCTACTCTCCTCTGCCCTGTTCTGTTCTACTCTGCCCTGTTCTGTTCTACTCTGCTCTGCCCTGTTCTACTCTGCCCTGTTCTGTTCTACTCTGCTCTGCCCTGTTCTACTCTGCCCTGTTCTGTTCTACTCTGCTCTGCCCTGTTCTACTCTGCCCTGTTCTGTTCTACTCTGCTCTGACCTGTTCTGTTCTACTCTGCCCTGTTCTACTCTGCCCTGTTCTGTTCTACTCTGCCCTGCCCTGTTCTCCTCTGCCCTGTTCTCCTCTGCCCTGTTCTGTTCTACTCTGCCCTGCCCTGCCCTGTTCTACTCTGCCCTGTTCTGTTCTACTCTGCCCTGCCCTGTTCTCCTCTGCCCTGTTCTCCTCTGCCCTGTTCTCCTCTGCCCTGTTCTCCTCTGCCCTGTTCTGTTCTACTCTGCCCTGCCCTGCCCTGTTCTACTCTGCTCTGCCCTGTTCTACTCTGCCCTGCCCTGTTCTACTCTGCTCTGCCCTGTTCTACTCTGCTCTGCCCTGTTCTACACTGCCCTGCCCTGTTCTGTTCTACTCTCCTCTGCCCTGTTCTGTTCTACTCTGCCCTGCCCTGCCCTGTTCTACTCTGCTCTGCCCTGTTCTACTCTGCCCTGCCCTGTTCTACTCTGCTCTGCCCTGTTCTACTCTGCCCTGCCCTGTTCTACTCTACTCTGCTCTGCCCTGTTCTGTTCTACTCTACCCTGCCCTGTTCTACTCTACTCTGCTCTGCCCTGTTCTGTTCTACTCTGCCCTGTTCTGTTCTACTCTGCCCTGCCCTGTTCTACTCTGCCCTGCCCTGTTCTACTCTGCTCTGCCCTGTTCTGTTCTACTCTGCTCTGCCCTGTTCTGTTCTACTCTGCCCTGTTCTGTTCTACTCTCCTCTGCCCTGTTCTGTTCTACTCTGCTCTGCCCTGTTCTACTCTGCCCTGCCCTGCCCTGTTCTACTCTGCTCTGCCCTGTTCTGTTCTGCTCTGCCCTGTTCTGTTCTACTCTGCCCTGTTCTACTCTGCCCTGTTATACTCTGCCCTGCCCTGTTCTACTCTGCCCTGTTCTACTCTGCCCTGTTCTACTCTGCCCTGCCCTGTTCTACTCTGCTCTGCCCTGTTCTGTTCTACTCTGCCCTGTTCTGTTCTACTCTGCTCTGCCCTGTTCTACTCTGCCCTGTTCTGTTCTACTCTCCTCTGCCCTGTTCTGTTCTACTCTGCCCTGTTCTGTTCTACTCTCCTCTGCCCTGTTCTGTTCTACTCTGCCCTGTTCTGTTCTACTCTGCTCTGCCCTGTTCTACTCTGCCCTGTTCTGTTCTACTCTGCTCTGCCCTGTTCTACTCTGCCCTGTTCTGTTCTACTCTGCTCTGCCCTGTTCTGTTCTACTCTGCCCTGTTCTACTCTGCCCTGTTCTGTTCTACTCTGCCCTGCCCTGTTCTCCTCTGCCCTGTTCTCCTCTGCCCTGTTCTGTTCTGCCCTGCCCTGTTCTACTCTGCCCTGCCCTGTTCTACTCTGCTCTGCCCTGTTCTACTCTGCCCTGCCCTGTTCTACTCTACTCTGCTCTGCCCTGTTCTGTTCTACTCTGCCCTGCCCTGTTCTACTCTGCCCTGCCCTGTTCTACTCTGATCTGTCCTGTTCTACTCTACTCTGCCCTGTTCTACTCTCCTCTGCTCTGCCCTGTTCTGTTCTACTCTGCCCTGTTCTGTTCTACTCTGCTCTGCCCTGTTCTGTTCTACTCTGCCCTGTTCTGTTCTACTCTCCTCTGCCCTGTTCTGTTCTAATCTGCTCTGCCCTGTTCTACTCTGCCCTGCCCTGCCCTGTTCTACTCTGCTCTGCCCTGTTCTACTCTGCCCTGCCCTGCCCTGTTCTACTCTGCCCTGTTCTACTCTGCCCTGTTCTACTCTGCCCTGTTCTACTCTGCCCTGCCCTGTTCTACTCTGCTCTGCCCTGTTCTGTTCTACTCTGCCCTGTTCTGTTCTACTCTGCACTGCCCTGTTCTACTCTGCCCTGCCCTGCCCTGTTCTACTCTGCCCTGCCCTGTTCTACTCTGCCCTGTTCTGTTCTGCTCTGCCCTGTTCTACTCTGCCCTGCCCTGTTCTACTCTGACCTGTTCTACTCTGTCCTGTTCTACTCTGCCCTGTTCTGTTCTACTCTGCTCTGCCCTGTTCTACTCTGCCCTGCCCTGTTCTACTCTGCCCTGTTCTGTTCTACTCTGCCCTGCCCTGTTCTACTCTGCCCTGTTCTGTTCTACTCTGCCCTGTTCTGTTCTACTCTGCTCTGCCCTGTTCTACTCTGCCCTGTTCTGTTCTTCTCTGCCCTGTTCTGTTCTACTCTGCTCTGCCCTGTTATACTCTGCCCTGTTCTGTTCTACTCTGCCCCGTTCTGTTCTACTCTGCCCTGCCCTGTTCTACTCTGCCCTGTTCTACTCTGCCCTGCCCTGTTCTGTTCTACTCTCCTCTGCCCTGTTCTGTTCTACTCTGCTCTGCCCTGTTCTGTTCTACTCTGCCCTGTTCTGTTCTACTCTGCCCTGTCCTGTTCTGTTCTACTCTGCCCTGTTCTGTTCTACTCTGCCCTGCCCTGTTCTACTCTGCCCTGCCCTGTTCTACTCTGCCCTGCCCTGTTCTACTCTGCCCTGCCCTGTTCTACTCTGCCCTGTTCTGTTCTACTCTGCTCTGCCCTGTTCTACTCTGCCCTGCCCTGCCCTGTTCTACTCTGCCCTGTTCTGTTCTACTCTGTTCTGCCCTGTTCTACTCTGCCCTCTTCTGTTCTACTCTGCCCTGCCCTGTTCTACTCTGCCCTGTTCTGTTCTACTCTACCCTGCCCTGTTCTGTTCTACTCTGCTCTGCCCTGTTCTGTTCTACTCTGCTCTGTTCTGTTCTACTCTGCCCTGTTCTGTTCTACTCTGCTCTGCCCTGTTCTACTCTGCCCTGTTCTGTTCTACTCTGCCCTGTTCTGTTCTACTCTGCCCTGCCCTGTTCTACTCTGCCCTGTTCTACTCTGCCCTGCCCTGTTCTGTTCTACTCTCCTCTGCCCTGTTCTGTTCTACTCTGCCCTGTTCTGTTCTACTCTCCTCTGCCCTGTTCTGTTCTACTCTGCCCTGTTCTGTTCTACTCTGCTCTGCCCTGTTCTACTCTGCCCTGTTCTGTTCTACTCTGCTCTGCCCTGTTCTACTCTGCCCTGTTCTGTTCTACTCTGCTCTGCCCTGTTCTGTTCTACTCTGCCCTGTTCTACTCTGCCCTGTTCTGTTCTACTCTGCCCTGCCCTGTTCTCCTCTGCCCTGTTCTGTTCTGCCCTGCCCTGTTCTACTCTGCCCTGCCCTGTTCTACTCTGCTCTGCCCTGTTCTACTCTGCCCTGCCCTGTTCTACTCTACTCTGCTCTGCCCTGTTCTGTTCTACTCTGCCCTGCCCTGTTCTACTCTGCCCTGCCCTGTTCTACTCTGATCTGTCCTGTTCTACTCTACTCTGCCCTGTTCTACTCTCCTCTGCTCTGCCCTGTTCTGTTCTACTCTGCCCTGTTCTGTTCTACTCTGCTCTGCCCTGTTCTGTTCTACTCTGCCCTGTTCTGTTCTACTCTCCTCTGCCGTGTTCTGTTCTAATCTGCTCTGCCCTGTTCTACTCTGCCCTGCCCTGCCCTGTTCTACTCTGCTCTGCCCTGTTCTACTCTGCCCTGCCCTGCCCTGTTCTACTCTGCCCTGTTCTACTCTGCCCTGTTCTACTCTGCCCTGCCCTGTTCTACTCTGCTCTGCCCTGTTCTGTTCTACTCTGCCCTGTTCTGTTCTACTCTGCACTGCCCTGTTCTACTCTGCCCTGCCCTGCCCTGTTCTACTCTGCCCTGCCCTGTTCTACTCTGCCCTGTTCTGTTCTACTCTGCTCTGCCCTGTTCTACTCTGCCCTGCCCTGTTCTACTCTGACCTGTTCTACTCTGTCCTGTTCTACTCTGCCCTGTTCTGTTCTACTCTGCTCTGCCCTGTTCTACTCTGCCCTGCCCTGTTCTACTCTGCCCTGTTCTGTTCTACTCTGCCCTGCCCTGTTCTACTCTGCCCTGTTCTGTTCTACTCTGCCCTGTTCTGTTCTACTCTGCTCTGCCCTGTTCTACTCTGCCCTGTTCTGTTCTTCTCTGCCCTGTTCTGTTCTACTCTGCTCTGCCCTGTTATACTCTGCCCTGTTCTGTTCTACTCTGCCCCGTTCTGTTCTACTCTGCCCTGCCCTGTTCTACTCTGCCCTGTTCTACTATGCCCTGCCCTGTTCTGTTCTACTCTCCTCTGCCCTGTTCTGTTCTACTCTGCTCTGCCCTGTTCTGTTCTACTCTGCCCTGTTCTGTTCTACTCTGCCCTGTCCTGTTCTGTTCTACTCTGCCCTGTTCTGTTCTACTCTGCCCTGCCCTGTTCTACTCTGCCCTGCCCTGCCCTGTTCTACTCTGCCCTGCCCTGTTCTACTCTGCCCTGCCCTGTTCTACTCTGCCCTGCCCTGTTCTACTCTGCCCTGTTCTGTTCTACTCTGCTCTGCCCTGTTCTACTCTGCCCTGCCCTGCCCTGTTCTACTCTGCCCTGTTCTGTTCTACTCTGTTCTGCCCTGTTCTACTCTGCCCTCTTCTGTTCTACTCTGCCCTGCCCTGTTCTACTCTGCCCTGTTCTGTTCTACTCTGCTCTGCCCTGTTCTACTCTGCTCTGCCCTGTTCTACTCTGCCCTGCCATGTTCTACTCTGCTCTGCCCTGTTCTACTCTGCTCTGCCCTGTTCTACTCTGCCCTGCCCTGCCCTGTTCTACTCTGCCCTGCCCTGTTCTACTCTGCCCTGCCCTGTTCTACTCTGCCCTGTTCTGTTCTACTCTGCTCTGCCCTGTTCTACTCTGCTCTGCCCTGTTCTACTCTGCCCTGCCCTGTTCTACCCTGCCCTGCCCTGTTCTACTCTGCTCTGCCCTGTTCTACTCTGCTCTGCCCTGTTCTACTCTGCCCTGCCCTGTTCTACTCTGCCCTGTTCTGTTCTACTCTGCCCTGCCCTGTTCTACTCTGCCCTGTTCTGTTCTACTCTGCTCTGCCCTGTTCTACTCTGCTCTGCCCTGTTCTACTCTGCCCTGCCCTGTTCTACTCTGCCCTGTTCTGTTCTACTCTGCCCTGCCCTGTTCTACTCTGCCCTGTTCTGTTCTACTCTGCTCTGCCCCGTTCTACTCTGCTCTGCCCTGTTCTACTCTGCTCTGCCCTTTTATACTCTGCCCTGCCCTGTTCTACTCTGCCCTGCCCTGTTCTACTCTGCTCTGCCCTGTTCTACTCTGCTCTGCCCTGTTCTACTCTGCTCTGCCCTGTTCTACTCTGCCCTGTTCTACTCTTCTCTGCCCTGTTCTACTCTGCCCTGTTCTACACTGCCCTGCCCTGTTCTACACTGCCCTGCCCTGTTCTACACTGCCCTGCCCTGTTCTACACTGCCCTGCCCTGTTCTACACTGCCCTGCCCTGTTCTACACTGCCCTGCCCTGTTCTACACTGCCCTGCCCTGTTCTACACTGCCCTGCCCTGCCCTGTTCTACACTGCCCTGCCCTGCCCTGTTCTACACTGCCCTGCCCTGCCCTGTTCTACACTGCCCTGCCCTGCCCTGTTCTACACTGCCCTGCCCTGTTCTACACTGCCCTGCCCTGTTCTACACTGCCCTGCCCTGTTCTACTCTGCTCTGCCCTGTTCTGTTCTACTCTGCTCTGCCCTGTTCTGTTCTACTCTGCCCTGTTCTGTTCTACTCTGCTCTGCCCTGTTCTACTCTGCCCTGCCCTGCCCTGTTCTACACTGCCCTGCCCTGTTCTACACTGCCCTGCCCTGTTCTACACTGCCCTGCCCTGTTCTACACTGCCCTGCCCTGTTCTACTGTAATCTGCCCTGTTCTGTTCTATTCTGCTCTGCCCTGTTCTGTTCTACTCTGCCCTGCCCTGTTCTACTCTGCTCTGCCCTGTTCTACTCTGCCCTGTTCTACTCTGCTCTGCTCTGCCCTGTTCTACTCTGCTCTGCCCTGTTCTGTTCTACTCTGCTCTGCCCTGTTCTACTCTGCTCTGCTCTGCCCTGTTCTGTTCTTCTCTGCCCTGTTCTGTTCTACTCTTCTCTGCCCTGTTCTGTTCTACTCTGCTCTGCCCTGTTCTGTTCTACTCTCCTCTGACCTGTTCTGTTCTACTCTGCCCTGTTCTACTCTGCTCTGCCCTGTTCTGTTCTACTCTGCTCTTCCTTGTTCTACTCTACTCTGCCCTGTTTTTTTCTACTCTGCTCTGCCCTGTTCTTTTCTGCTCTGCCCTGTTCTTTTCTACTCTGCCCTGCCCTGTTCTACTCTGCTCTGCCCTGTTCTGTTCTACTCTGCTCTGCCCTGTTCTACTCTACTCTGCCCTGTTCTGTTCTACTCTGCTCTGCCCTGTTCTTTTCTACTCTACTCTGCCCTGTTCTGTTCTGTTCTACTCTCCTCTGCCCTGTTCTACTCTACTCTGCTCTGCCCTGTTCTTTTCTACTCTGCCCTGTTCTGTTCTGTTCTACTCTGCCCTGTTCTACTCTGCTCTGCCCTGTTCTGTTCTACTCTGCTCTACCCTGTTCTACTCTACTCTGCCCTGTTCTGTTCTACTCTGCTCTACCCTGTTCTACTCTACTCTGCCCTGTTCTGTTCTACTCTCCTCTGCCCTGTTCTGTTCTACTATACTCTGCCCTGTTCTGTTCTACTCTCCTCTGCCCTGTTCTGTTCTACTCTACCCTGTTCTGTTCTGTTCTGTTCTACTATACTCTGCCCTGTTCTGTTCTACTCTCCTCTTCCCTGTTCTGTTCTACTCTGCCCTGTTCTGTTCTGTTCTACTATACTCTGCCCTGTTCTTTTCTACTCTGCCCTGTTCTGTTCTACTCTGCCCTGTTCTGTTCTACTCTCCTCTGCCCTGTTCTGTTCTACTCTCCTCTGCCCTGTTCTGCTCTGTTCTACTCTATCCTGCTGTTCTGCTGTTCTGTTCTGCTCTGTTCTCCTCTGCTCTGTTCTCTTCTGCTCTGTTCTCTTCTGCTCTGTTCTCTTCTGCTCTGTTCTCTTCTGCTCTGTTCTCTTCTGTTCTCCTCTGCTCTGTTCTCCTCTGCTCTGTTCTCCTCTGCTCTGTTCTCTTCTGCTCTGTTCTCTTCTGCTCTGTTCTCTTCTGCTCTGTTCTCTTCTGCTCTGTTCTCTTCTGCTCTGTTCTCCTCTTTTCTGTTCTCCTCTACTCTGTTCTCTTCTCTTCTGCTCTGTTCTCTTCTGCTCTGTTCTCTTCTGATCTGTTCTCTTCTGCTCTGTTCTCTTCTGCTCTGTTCTCCTCTGTTCTCCTCTGTTCTGTTCTCCTCTGCTCTGTTCTCTTCTGCTCTGTTCTCTTCTGCTCTGTTCTCTTCTGCTCTGTTCTCCTCTGTTCTCCTCTGCCCTGTTCTGTTCTGTTCTACTCTGCCCTGTTCTGTTCTACTCTCCTCTGCCCTGTTCTGTTCTACTCTCCTCTGCCCTGTTCTGTTCTACTCTGCTCTGTCCTGTTCTGTTCTACTCTCCTCTGCCCTGTTCTGTTCTACTCTGCCCTGTTCTGTTCTACTCTCCTCTGCCCTGTTCTGTTCTACTCTCCTCTGCCCTGTTCTGTTCTACTCTCCTCTGCCCTGTTTTGTTCTACTCTACTCTGCCCTGTTCTGTTCTACTCTACTCTGCCCTGTTCTACTCTACTCTGCCCTGTTCTGTTCTACTCTCCTCTGCCCTGTTCTGTTCTACTCTCCTCTGCCCTGTTTTGTTCTACTCTACTCTGCCCTGTTCTGTTCTACTCTACTCTGCCCTGTTCTACTCTACTCTGCCCTGTTCTGTTCTACTCTACTCTGCCCTGTTCTACTCTACTCTACTCTGCCCTGCTGTTCTGCTGTTCTGTTCTACTCTGCCCTGTTCTGTTCTACTCTACTCTGCCCTGTTCTGTTCTACTCTACTCTGCCCTGTTCTACTCTACTCTACTCTGCCCTGCTGTTCTGCTGTTCTGTTCTACTCTACTCTGCCCTGTTCTGTTCTACTCTACTCTGCCCTGCTGTTCTGCTGTTCTGTTCTCCTCTGTTCTGCTGTTCTCCTCTGTTCTGTTCTCCTCTGCTCTGTTCTCCTCTGCTCTGTTCTCCTCTGTTCTCCTCTGCTCTGTTCTCCTCTGCTCTGTTCTCCTCTGTTCTGTTCTCCTCTGTTCTGTTCTCCTCTGCTCTGTTCTCCTCTGTTCTGCTCTGTTCTCCTCTGTTCTGCTCTGTTCTCCTCTGCTCTGTTCTCCTCTGCTCTGTTCTCCTCTGTTCTGCTCTGTTCTCCTCTGCTCTGTTCTCCTCTGTTCTGCTCTGTTCTCCTCTGCTCTGTTCTCCTCTGCTCTGTTCTGCTCTGTTCTCCTCTGTTCTCCTCTGCTCTGTTCTCCTCTGTTCTCCTCTGCTCTGTTCTCCTCTGTTCTCCTCTGTTCTGCTCTGCTGTTCTGTTCTGTTCTCCTCTGTTCTCCTCTGTTCTCCTCTGTTCTCCTCTGATCTGCTCTGCTGCCAGGTGCAATCTGCTACCTGGATTCAAATACTATTTGAAACCTTTCAAAATCATAGAGAGTTTTGCTCTAGCCTGCTTAGAGTGCCAGATGGGCGAGGTTTGCAGTTGTGAAACGATTCCATTTGTCCATTAAGCCAGACATGCTCAATCAAGCACAGCTGACACATTTTAAATGATTTCATGTTGTATTTGAACCCAGTTCGGCTATCTGCTGCTGGTGCCACTATTATCAGGGTGGGATTTGGGGGGTCGGTGTGTGTGTGTGTGTGTGTGTGTGTGTGTGTGTGTGTGTGTGTGTGTGTGTGTGTGTGTGTGTGTGTGTTGTGTTTGACCCGGGTGATAACTGATCAGTTGTTTCAGCCTGCCGCTCCACTCGTGTTAGTCTCTATTGAAATGATTTCACTGTTCTCTGTCTCTCTGATACGGATCCACGCAACGCAGTAGAAGGTCACGGTAAAGTATTCCACAGTTCACCGACCGGCAACATTTTAAACTCCTGCGTTCAGAACTTGCAATGCTTGGTGGTTTTTTTGCACTGACTTCAGTTCCCTCCGGATAAGAGTGTCAGTGGTGATAGTACAGTATTGATACGTCTACCTGGGACACTGCTAGCTCTGGGTTGTGTCAGATATTCATTGAATACATTTTTATGAAGTTAACTCTGTCATTGATGGCACAAGTGGAGAGTTTGGTGTTTGGTTCAAATGCCAAGTGGAGGTGATCTCTCTCTATATATAGATATCACCTCTGTCCTATCATGTTGTTGTATGACTAGGATGGATGTGTGTAATCGCTAAAACCACAAAGATGGCTGTTACAGTACACTTCCCTCTGACGAACATAACAAAAACAGAATTGTTTCCACATTCATTTTTTTTTCTCTCATTTGAATTGTCTTGTTTGAGTCTGAATTTAGGGGGTAAAGAAGAGAAGTTAAATTTAACTCCAGTTGATCATGTCGTAGCTTGAGCTCGTTCCGTAATGGGGTTTGTTTCCTTTTCAGTTGTGTGGCTTTCATAGAAAAACCTTTGGGATTAGCCAGCGTTTGGCCACCGCCACCACCGCTCAACATCGTGATACTAGAATGACTTCATAGGATTCT
>NC_074677.1:6790995-6828495 GCF_029448725.1 Salvelinus fontinalis
CTCCCTCTCTCTCTCTCTCTCTCCCTCTCTCTCTCCCTCTCTCTCTCCGTCTCTCTCTCCGTCTCTCTCTCTCTCTCTCTCTCTCTGTCTCTCTCTCTCCCTCTCTCTCTCCGTCTCTCTCTCTCTCTCTCTCTCTCTCTCTCTCTCTCTCCCTCTCTCTCGCCGTCTCTCTCTCTCTGTCTCCCTCTCTCTCTCTGTCGCCCTCTCTCTCTCCGTCTCTCTCCCTCTCTCTCTCTCTCTCCCTCTCTCTCCGTCTCGCCCTCTCTCTCCGTCTCGCTCTCTCTCTCGCTCTTCCTCTCTCTCTCTCTCCCTCTCTCTCTCTGTCTCTCTTTCTCTCTCTCTCCGTCTCCCTCTCTCTCTCTCTCTCTCTCTCTCTCTTTCTCTCTCCCTCTCTCTCCGTCTCGCCCTCTCTCTCCGTCTCTCTCTCCCTCTCTCTCTCCGTCTCTCTCTCCGTCTCCTTCTCTCTCCCTCTCTCTCTCCGTCTCTCTCTCTCTCTCCCTCTCTCTCTCTCCCTCCCTCTCCGTCTCGCCCTCTCTCCGTCTCTCTCTCTCTCTCTCTCTCTCGTCCACTTACTCTCTCTCTCTCTCTCTCTCTCTCTCTCTCTCTCTCTCTCTCTCTCTCCAAATTCAAGGCAAAGGTTGACTACTTTGAAGAATCTCAAATATAAAATGTAACACTTTTTTGGTTACGACATAATTCCATGTGTGTTATTTCCTTGTTTAGGTTTTTTGGTTTTATTTTTTTTTTAAATTCCAACATTTCTAAACCTGTTTTTTGCTTTGTCATTATGTGGTATTGTTTGTAGATTGACGAAGGGGAAAAAACCAGTTTAATTAATTTTAGAATAATTCTGTAATGTAACAAATTGTGGGAAAAGTCAAGGGGTCTGAAAACTTTCAGAATTCAATGTACAGATATACATATACACACATACTTATACATACATACATATACACACATACTATTATATACATATACACACATGCATATACACACATACATAATACACACATACTTATACATACATATACACACATACTATTATATACATATACACCCATACATATACATACATATACACACATACTGTTATATATCAAATCAAATGCGAGCGAGTGAATTAAAAAGTCTATCTAGTCTAGTAGTCTGCATATTAGATGCAGTAGTTGGCGCACCTCTCCAATCTCTGACTGTTCTAGGTGTCTTTTGCCAGAGGTTACCTCAGCATATGTAGGCTGATGATCTGAATGATACATAGTGTGGACTGCATCATGTGGTGTACTTCTCTGAAGGACAGTGTTCTGCCCGACCCTAGAGTAGTGGTCAGAGATGTGTTGTGATGGGGTCTAGTAGAGATGTGTTGTGACGGGCCTGGTCTAGTAGAGCTGTCTTGATGCGGGTCTGGTCTGGTAAATCTGTGCTGTGTTGGGCCTGGTCTAGTAGAGCTGTGTTGTGCTGGGCCTGGTCTAGTAGAGCTGTCCTGACGCGGGTCTGGTCTGGTAAGTCTGTGCTGTGTTGGGCCTGGTCTAGTAGCGCTGTCCTGACACGGGTCTGGTCTGGTAAATCTGTGCTGTGTTGGGCCTGGTCTAGTAGAGCTGTCCTGACACGGGTCTGGTCTGGTAAATCTGTGCTGTGTTGGGCCTGGTCTAGTAGAGCTGTGTTGTGTTGGGCCTGGTCTAGTAGAGCTGTGTTGTGTTGGGCCTGGTCTAGTAGAGCTGTGTTGTGACGGGCCTGGTCTAGTAGCGCTGTCCTGACACGGGTCTGGTCTGGTAAATCTGTGCTGTGTTGGGCCTGGTCTAGTAGAGCTGTGTTGTGTTGGGCCTGGTCTAGTAGAGCTGTGTTGTGTTGGGCCTGGTCTAGTAGAGCTGTCCTGACGCGGGTCTGGTCTGGTAAATCTGTGTTGTGTTGGGCCTAGTCTAGTAGAGCTGTACTGACACGGGTCTGGTCTGGTAAATCTGTGTTGTGTTGGGCCTGGTCTAGTAGAGCTGTCCTGACACGGGTCTGGTCTGGTAAATCTGTGCTGTGTTGGGCCTGGTCTAGTAGAGCTGTCCTGACGCGGGTCTGGTCTGGTAAATCTGTGCTGTGTTGGGCCTGGTTTAGTAGAGCTGTGTTGTAATAAGTCGTGTCTGGCTCTTCTCTCCTGGGGATGGTGGAGGTACTGTTGTTTCAGAAGGTGGGGCGGGGGACCTCTGTTGCTGGGGTGATGGGTGTGTGGGTCCCTGCCAAGTGTTGCGTCCTTTAGGTCCTTAGCAAAGGTTCTGATACTGTCCTGATCAAGATGTACAGTATATTATTGTATAAGTGTTCAGATGTCAGAGTGGGATGGTGAGCCGTTCTGACGTTGAGCAGTGAGGTACAGTCCACAGTGATCTGTTGATTTATTTTGTCGATCAACTGTCCTGGGAAGTCTTTTCTTGGTAGGAGGGTTGACACAACTATATTGGTTGTTGGGAACACAGCCTGTGCCCGTTCTACCACTCTTCTCACTGCCCCAGATACATCTTCACCTTTGGCATGAAGGTCGTTTGAGCACGTGTGGATGATGATGATGTCATTAGGGGTGTTAATCCTGGTCTGACTAAGTAGCTGCATTGCACTGTCAGTTGTAGGACACCGGAACTTATACACCTGGTGACTATGGAATCATCTTTCCTGGACTAAGAACTTCCCATTTGAATCGATAAGGATTGCAGTTGTGGGTGATTGTCTGGGTTGGAGCAGACTGGAAGGCTAGTTGGCTGACCTGGTTTGGAGCAGACTGGGAGGCTGGTAGGACCTGGGCTGGAGCAGACTGGGAGGCTGGTAGGACCTGGGCTGGAGCAGACTGGGAGGCTGGTAGGACCTGGGCTGGAGCAGACTGGGAGGCTGGTAGGACCTGGGCTGGAGCAGACTGGGAGGCTTGTAGTTTGGCCTGGGATGGAGCAGACTGGGAGGCTGGTAGGACCTGGGCTGGAGCAGACTGGGAGGCTGGTAGGTTGGCCTGGGCTGGAGCAGACTGGGAGGCTAGTAGGACCTGGGCTGGAGCAGACTGGGAGGCTGGTCGGTTGACCTGGGCTGGAGCAGACTGGGGGGCTGGTAGAACCTGGGCTAGAGCAGACTGGGAGGCTGGTAGGACCTGGGCTGAAGCAGACTGGGAGGCTGGTATTCTGATCTGGGCTGGAGCAGACTGGGAGGCTGGTAGGTTGACCTGGGCTAGAGCAGACTGGGAGGCTGGGTATTCTGATCTGGGCTGGAGCAGACTGGGAGGCTGGTAGGTTGACCTGGGCTATAGCAGACTGGGAGTCTGGTAGGACCTGGGCTGGAGCAGACTGGGAGGCTGGTAGGACCTGGGCTGGAGCAGACTGGGAGGCTTGTAGGTTGACCTGGGCTGGAGCAGACTGGGAGGCTGGTAGGACCTGGGCTGGAGCAGACTGGGAGGCTTGTAGGTTGGCCTGGGCTGGAGCAGACTGGGAGGCTGGTAGGACCTGGGCTGGAGCAGACTGAGAGGCTGGTAGGACCTGGGCTGGAGCAGACTGGGGGGCTGGTAGGACCTGGGCTGGAGCAGACTGGGAGGCTGGTAGGACCTGGGCTGGAGCAGACTGAGAGGCTGGTAGGACCTGGGCTGGAGCAGACTGGGAGGCTGGTAGGACCTGGGCTGGAGCAGACTGAGAGGCTGGTAGGACCTGGGCTGGAGCAGACTGGGAGGCTTGTAGTTTGGCCTGGGCTGGAGCAGACTGGGAGGCTGGTAGGACCTGGGCTGGAGCAGACTGGGAGGCTGGTAGGTTGGCCTGAGCTGGAGCAGACTGGGAGGCTAGTAGGACCTGGGCTGGAGCAGACTGGGAGGCTGGTAGGTTGACCTGGGCTGGAGCAGACTGGGGGGCTGGTAGAACCTGGGCTAGAGCAGACTGGGAGGCTGGTAGGACCTGGGCTGGAGCAGACTGGGAGGTTGGTATTCTGATCTGGGCTGGAGCAGACTGGGAGGCTGGAGCAGACTGGGAGGCTGGTAGGTTGACCTGGGCTAGAGCAGACTGGGAGGCTGGGTATTCTGATCTGGGCTGGAGCAGACTGGGAGGCTGGTAGGTTGACCTGGGCTAGAGCAGACTGGGAGTCTGGTAGGACCTGGGCTGGAGCAGACTGGGAGGCTGGTAGGACCCTGGCTGGAGCAGACTGGGAGGCTGGTAGGACCTGGGCTGGAGCAGACTGGGAGGCTTGTAGGTTGACCTGGGCTGGAGCAGACTGGGAGGCTGGTAGGACCTGGGCTGGAGCAGACTGGGAGGCTTGTAGGTTGGCCTGGGCTGGAGCAGACTGGGAGGCTGGTAGGACCTGGGCTGGAGCAGACTGAGAGGCTGGTAGGACCTGGGCTGGAGCAGACTGGGAGGCTGGTAGGACCTGGGCTGGAGCAGACTGAGAGGCTTGTAGGTTGACCTGGGCTGGAGCAGCCTGAGAGGCTTGTAGGTTGACCTGGGCTGGAGCAGCCTGAGAGGCTTGTAGGTTGACCTGGGCTGGAGCAGCCTGAGAGGCTTGTAGGTTGCCCTGGGCTGGAGCAGCCTGAGAGGCTTGTAGGTTGACCTGGGCTGGAGCAGCCTGAGAGGCTTGTAGGTTGACCTGGGCTGGAGCAGCCTGAGAGGCTTGTAGGTTGCCCTGGGCTGGAGCAGCCTGAGAGGCTTGTAGGTTGACCTGGGCTGGAGCAGCCTGAGAGGCTTGTAGGTTGACCTGGGCTGGAGCAGCCTGAGAGGCTTGTAGGTTGACCTGGGCTGGAGCAGCCTGAGAGGCTTGTAGGTTGACCTGGGCTGGAGCAGCCTGAGAGGCTTGTAGGTTGACCTGGGCTGGAGCAGCCTGAGAGGCTTGTAGGTTGACCTGGGCTGGAGCAGCCTGAGAGGCTTGTAGGTTGACCTGGGCTGGAGCAGCCTTGGCTGATGCCTCTCTTTTTTGAGAAAATGAAAGGGTTGCGAATATCCCTTTTCAATATGTGCCCTAGTTTGGTATTACATTTGCTCTTTGGTTTTGCAACTGGTAAGATCTGCTACAGGCAATTCATGATCCTGCTTCTGTTCCATCATCAAACCTTTTTAAACGTTTCTTATCTTTCTCCGTCTGGATGTCTGGTGGGTAAACAATTCCCATAGCAACGCTGGTGATGTTGGTTACAGTGTTGCAATAGAAGCCTACCTTTTCCCAAAACAGCATTGATTTTTGTATTATTGTCTCTATTGTCTTTAGAGAAGTATTTTACTTTCATGTCCTTTGTCTTCTTTTAATTTATTTTTTATTTTTTATTTAACCTTTATTTAACCAGGTAGGCCAGTTGAGAACAAGTTCTCATTTACGACTGCGACCTCTACCAAGATAAAGCAAAGCAGTGCGACAAAACCAACAACACAGAGTTACACATAAACAAACGTACAGTCAATAACACAATATAAAAATCTATGTACAGTGTGTGCAAATGTAGTAAGAGTAGAGAGGTAAGGTAATAAATAGGCCATAGTGGTGAAATAATTACAATTTAGCATTAACACTGGAGTGATAGATGTGCAGATGATGATGTGCAAGTAGAGATACTGGGGTCCAAAAGAGCAAGAGGATAAGTAACAATATGGATTGTTGTGTACAGGTACAAGATTGACTGTGTACAGGTACAGTGATTGATAAGCTGTTCTGACAGGTGGTGCTTAAAGTTAGAGAGGGAGATATAAGACTCCAGCTTCAGTGATTTTTGCAATTCGTTCCAGTCAATGGCAGCAGAGAACTGGAAGGAAAGGCGGCCAAAGGAAGTGTTGGCTTTGGGGGTGACCAGTGAATTATACCTGCTGGAGCGCATGCTACGGATGGGGGTTGCTATGGTGACCAGTGAGCTGAGATAAGGCGGGGCTTTACCTAGCAGAGACTTATAGATGACCTGGAGCCAGTGGGTTTGGCGATGAATATGGAGTGTGGGCCAGCCAACGAGAGCATACAGGTCGCAGTGGTGGGTAGCATATGGGGCTTTGGTGTCAAAACGGATGGCACTGTGATAGACTACATCCAGTTTGCTGAGTAGAGTGTTGGAGGCTATTTTGTAAATGACATCGCAGAAGTTGAGGATCGGTAGGATGGTCAGTTTTACGAGGGTATGTTTGGCAGCATGAGTGAATGAGGCTTTGTTGCGAAATAGGAAGCCGATTCTAGATTTAATTTTGGATTGGAGATGTTTAATGTGAGTCTGGAAGGAGAGTTTACAGTCTAACCAGACACATAGGTATTTGTAGTTGTCCACATATTCTAAGTCAGAACCGTCCAGAGTAGTGATGCTAGACGTGCGGGCAGCGATCGGTTGAAGAGCATGCATTTAGTTTTACTTGCATTTAAGAGCAGTTGGAGACCACGGAAGGAGAGTTGTATGGCATTGAAGCTCGTTTGGAGGTTTGTTAACAAAGTGTCCAAAGAAGGGCCAGATCTATACAGAATGGTGTTGTCCACGTAGAGGTGGATCAGAGAATCACCAGCAGCAAGAGCGACATCATTGATGTATACAGAGAAGACAGTCAGCTCGAGAATTGAACCCTGTGGCCACCCCCATAGAGACTGCCAGAGGTTCGGACAACAGGCCCTCCGATTTGAAACACTGAACTCTATCTGAGAAGTAGTTGGTGAACCAGGCGAGGCAGTCATTTGAGAAACCAAGGCTGTTGAGTCTGCCAATAAGAATGTGATGATTGACAGAGTCGAAAGCCTTGGCCAGGTCGATGAATACAGCTGCACAGTATTGTCTCTTATCAATGGCTGTTATGATATCGTTTAGGTCCTTGAGCGTGGCTGAGGTTCACCCATGACCAGCTCGGAAACCAGATTGCATAGTGGAGAAGTTACGGTGGTATTCGAAATGGTCGGTGATCTGTTTGTTAACTTGGCTTTCGAAGACCTTAGAAAGGCAGGGTAGGATAGATATAGGTCTGTAACAGTTTTGGTCTAGAGTGTCTCCCCCTTTGAAGAAGTGGATGACCGCGGCAGCTTTCCAATCTTTGGGGATCTCAGACGATACGAAAGAGAGGTTGAATAGGCTAGTAATAGGGGTTGCAACAATTTCAGCGGATAATTTTAGAAAGAGAGGGTCCAGATTGTCTACCCCGGCTGATTTGTAGGGGTCCAGATTTTGTCCTTCTGTCCTTCTTTTGTCTTTCTACTGTGTTGTTAACTATCTATTTATTAGTTAGCTAGTTTCTTTTCGGAGAGTCCCTACAACTGCTTAGCAACTGGTAAACAATCCAGCTAGCACAATTTTATAAAAATAGATACTTTTTCACACGCCTATCTTCTTCATTTGTTGCTTGTTTTGTCTCCCATTCAGTCTTGCGGTTTTCGTTTGTTTTTTCCAATGTACTTCACTCTAAAAACCATGTACATTTCAATATTTGTAGGAGCTCATTTTTCAGCAGCTGCTGCTCAACTTGGAACTCTCTCAATTCAATTCAATTTAAGGGCTTTATTGCCATGGGAAACATATGTTTACATTGCCAAAGCAAGTGAAATAGATTATAAACGCACTGTTTCTTTCTCTCTCTCTCACTCTGTCTCTCCGTCTCTCTCTGTCTCTCACTCTGTCTCTCCATCTCTCTCTGTCTCTCACTCTGTCTCTCCGTCTCTCTCTGTCTCTCACTCTCTCTCTCTCTCTGTCTCTCACTCTCTCCCTCTCTCTCTCTCTCGCTCTCTCCCTCCCTCTCTCTCTCTCTCTCTCTCTATCTCTCTCTCTGTCTCTCTCTCCCTCTCTCTCTCTCTCTCTCTCTCTCTCTCTCTCTCTCTCTCTCTCTCGCTCTCTCCCTCTCTCTCTCTCTCTCTCTCTCTCTCTCTCTCTCTCTCTCTCTCGCTCTCTCCCTCTCTCTCTCTCTCTCTCGCTCTCTCCCTCTCTCTCTCTCTCTCTTTCGCTCTCTCCTTCTCTCTCTCTATCGCTCTCACTCTCTCTCGCTCTCTCCCTCTCTCGCTCTCTCCCTGTCTCTCTCTATCGCTCTCACTCTCTCTCGCTCTCTCCCTCTCACTCTCTCTCGCTCTCTCCCTCTTCCTCTCTCTCGCTCTCACTCTCCCTCTCTCTCTTCCTCTCTCTCTCTCTCTCTCTCTCTCTCTCTCTCTCTCTCTCTCTCTCTCTCTCTCTCTCTCTCTCTCTCTCTCTCTCTCTCTCTCTCTCTCTCTCTCTCTCTCTCTCTCTCTCTCTCTCTCTCTCTCACTCTCTCAGGCTCGCCTGGCGTTGGAGAGAGGGGCTCAGGCTGTCATCTTTGATGTCACCGATGATGTCAACGCTAAGTTCCAGGTGAGGAATGTTGGAGCTCCGTCCGCGAGAGCAGAGGACAGTAACGTAGACTGAGCCGAAAAAACATTCTGTGTCTTCCCCTTCTTGTGTGTCTTTCCCCAACACACACACACACACCTACATGTACACACACAAACCTACACGCACACACACACACACACACCCCTACATGCACACACACATACACGTGTAGCTGCATGAGTCAGATTCCCTGCTGCGTCCGGTGGTGCTGATGCAGGCTGAGGATGCTGAGACGCTGATGGAACTGGTCAACAGGAACGAGGAGGCCAGAGTCCGCATCGACATCAAGAGGGAGGACCCCAAATGGGTAAAGAATGACATACATACATGGGGAATAGGATATCAAGAGCTTGTTAGTTACAGTCTATACTATGAAGTATACATCTATAGTAAAAGCCCTATTCCTCTACTAGTTTGACATTGGCCCCTCGCCCTGAGAACCATGGTAACAGAACCCCGGCAACGGAAGGTAAACAGAGGATAGGCTGGTGGAGGTAGTGGTTGTTTTAAAAAATTTATTTAACCTTTATTTAACCAAATAGGCCAGTTAAGAACAAGTTCTCATTTACAACTGCGACCTGGTCAAGATAAAGCAAAGCAGTGTGTCACAAACAACACAGAGTTTCACATGGAATAAACAAAACATACATTCAATAACACAATAGAAAAATCAATATACAGTGTGTGCAAATGAGGTAAGATTAGGGAGGTAAGGCAATAAATAGGCCGTAGTGACGAAGTAATTACAATTTAGCAATTAAACAGTGGAGTTATAGATGTGCAGAAGATAAATGTGCAAGTAGAGATACCAGGTTGCAAAGGAGCAAAATAATAAATAACAATATGGGGAGGAGGTAGTTGGATGGGCTATTTACAGATGGGCTATGTACAGATGGGCTATTTACAGATGGGCTATTTACAGATGGGCTATTTACTGATGGGCTATTTCCTATGGGCTATGCACAGATGCAATGATCTGTAAGCTGCTCTGACAACTGATGCTCAAAGTTAGTGAGAGAGATATAAGTCTCCAGCTTCGGTGATTTTTGCAGTTCGTTCCAGTCATAGGCAGCAGAGAACTGGAAGGAAAGGCAGCCAAAGAGGTGTTGGCTTTGGGGATGACCAGTGAGATATACCTGCTGGAGCGCGTGCTACGGGTGGGTGATGCTATGGTGACCAGTGAGCTGAGATAAGGAGGAGCTTTACATAGCAAAGACTTATAGATGACCTGGAGCCAGTGGGTTTGGCGACGAAATATGAAGCAAGTGCCAACCAACAAGAGCATACAGGTCGCAGTGGTGGATAGTATATGGATCTTTGGTGACAAAATGGATGGCACTGTGATAGACTACATCCAATTTGCTGAGTAGAGTGTTGGAGGCTATTTTGTAAACGACATCGCCGAAGTCAAGGATCGGTAAGATATTCAGTTTTACGAGGGTATGTTTGGCAGCGTGAGTGAAGGAGGCTTGTTGCGAAATAGGAAGTAAATTATAGATTTAGATTTTGGATTGGAGATGTTTGATGTGAGTCTGGAAGGAGAGTTTACAGTCTAACCAGACACCTAGGTATTTGTAGTTGTCCACATATTCTAAGTCAGAACCGTCCAGAGTAGTGATGCTAGACGTGCGGGCAGCGATCGGTTGAAGAGCATGCATTTAGTTTTACTTGCATTTAAGAGCAGTTGGAGACCACGGAAGGAAAGTTGTATAGCATTGAAGCTCGACTGGAGGCTAGTTAACACAGTGTCCAAAGAAGGGCCAGATGTATACAGAATGGTGTCGTCTGCGTAGAGGTGGATCAGAGAATCACCAGCAGCAAGAGCGACATCATTGATGTATACAAAGAAAATAGTAGGCCCGAGAATTGAACCCTGTGGCCACCCCCATAGAGACTGCCAGAGGTTCGGACAACAGGCCCTCCAATTTGACACACTGAACTCTATCAGAGAAGTAGTTGGTGAACCAGCCGAGGCAGTCATTTGAGAAACCAAGGCTGTTGAGTCTGCCGATAAGAATGTGGTGATTGACAGAGTCGAAAGCCTTGGCCAGGTCGATGAATACGGCGGCACAGTATTGTCTCTTATCAATGGCGGTTATGATATCGTTTAGGACCTTAAGCGTGGCTGAGTTGCACCCATGACCAGCTCGGAAACCAGATTGCATAGTGGAGAATGTACGGTGGTATTCGAAATGGTCGGTGATCTGTTTGTTAGAGTCTATGGATTCTTCAGTTACATTGAGCTGATTTCTGACGTGCTGTTCCTTCTTTTTCCGTAGTGTATTTCTGTATTGTTTTAGTGAATCATCATAGTGAAGACGTAGACTCAGGTTTTCTGGGTCTCTATGTTTTTGGTTGGACAGGTTTCTCAATTTCTTTCTTAGATTTTTGCATTCATCATCAAACCATTTATCATTGTTGTTCATTTTCCTAGTTTTTTTCTTTGAGATGTTTAGATTTGATACGGAGGCTTTCTACTGCCATGTTTACATCTTCACTATTACAGTGGAACGTTTTGTCCAGGAACTTGTCTAAAAGGGATTGAATTTGTTGTTGCCTAATTGTTTTTTGGTAGGTTTCCAAACTGCATGCCTTCCATCTATAGCATTTCTTAATGTTACTCAGTTCCTTTGGCTTTGATGCCTCATGATTGAGTATTGCTCTGTTCAGGTAGACTGGGATTTTGCTGTGATCTGATAGGCGTGTCAGTGGGCTGACTGTGAACGCTCTGAGAGACTCTGGGTTGAGGTCAGTGATAAAGTAGTCTACAGTACTACTGCCAAGAGATGAGCTATAGGTGAACCTACCATAGGAGTCCCCTCGAAGCCTACCATTGACTATGTACATACTCAGCGTGCGACAGAGCTGCAGGAGTTGTGACCCGCTTTTGTTGGTTTTGTTGTCATAGTTGTGCCTAGAGGGGCATATGGGGGAGGGAATGCTGTCACCTCCAGGCATGTGTTTGTCCCCCTGTGTGTTGAGGGTGTCAGGTTCTTGTCCAGTTCTGGCATTTAGGTTGCCACAGACTAGTACATGTCCCTGGGCCTGGAAATTATTGATTTCCCCCTCCAGGATGGAGAAGCTGTCTTCATTAAAGTATGGGGATTCCAATGGGGGGATGTAGGTAGCACACAGGAGAACATTTTTCTCTGTTAAGATCATTTCCTTTTGAATTTCAAGCCAAATGTAAAATGTTCCTGTTTTGATTAATTTAATGGAGTGAGTTATGTCTGCTCTATACCAAATTAGCATACCCCAGGAGTCCCTTCCCTGTTTCACACCTGGTAGTTTGGTGGATGGGACTACCAGCTCTCTGTAACCTAGAGGGCAACCAGTGAGTCCGTCTCCTCTATACCAGGTTTCTTGCAGGATGACAATGTCTGTATTTCCGATTTCTTTGATGAAGTCCAGGCTCCTGCTTTTTAGGCCAAAGGCAGATTACCTCAGGCCTTAGATATTCCAGGATAAGATAGGGAAGGCTTTGTGTTCCATAAAGTGTCCAATGTTGTTGGTCGTGGCCTCAGGCCAGTAAGTGTGAGCAGAGCTTGCTGAGCATCTGGTACACGCCATTGGCTTGGGCTAGTGTAAGAGTGGGGGTTGGGCCTGTTTGCCTGCTCACGGCCTGGGTGTATGTGTGACTCCCATGTTGAGGCCCTCTTTGCGGGGGTGGGGTGCATGGGGTGGTCAGGAGGCGCATAGGTCTGATCTGAGGGGGCCTACATGGGGGGTGGGCATGGTTGACTTGGGCGGGAGGGGGTTGATTGGTTGGGGTGGCAGTGTGTATGTGGCTGGGGGTGCTGTGGTCTGGATGTAAGTCCTCTCGGTGTGGGTCCTCTATGTGAAGGGGGGGGGGGGGGGGGTCCCGCAGGTCTGGGAGAGTGTCTCACTGGTCTGGGAGAGTGTCTCGCTGGTCTGGGCGGGGTGTCTATTGATCTGTTGCTCCTGTGTGAAGTGTTGGGGCTGCGTTTGAGAGCGATGTCCTTTAGAGTCCGGGCGAAGGTGGGCACTGCTGCCTTGTAGAGGTGGACCTGGTCATAGAGGCTGTTCAAGTCCAGGGTGGATTGGTGGGCCAGGAAAACATTTGTTTTTGAGGCACAGTCACAGGAAATATTTGCATTTACCTGCTGTGTGGTGGCAGGGTGTTGATAGCCACTTGTGCGTTGGGGAAAGTAGAAGAAGCTTTTTCAATCACTCTCTTCAGTGCTGTGGCCACCCTTTCCTGCTGTGTTCTCAGGTGGTTTGTGTCTGTGTGTATTATTATGTGGCTAGGTGACCCTAGTTGGTCCTCAGACAGAAGGTCTGGGTGAACCTAGTTGGTCCTCAGACAGAAGGTCTAGGGGGCGCTGGGTTTATTATTATGTGGCTGAGTGAACCTAGTTGGTCCTCAGACAGAAGGTCTAGGGGGCGCTGGGTTTATTATTATGTGGCTGAGTGAACCTAGTTGGTCCTCAGACAGAAGGTCTAGGGGGCGCTGGGTTTATTATTATGTGGCTGGGTGAACCTAGTTGGTCCTCAGACAGAAGGTCTAGGGGGCGCTGGGTTTATTATTATGTGGCTGGGTGAACCTAGTTGGTCCTCAGACAGAAGGTCTAGGGGGCGCTGGGTTTATTCTTATGTGGCTGGGTGAACCTAGTTGGTCCTCAGACAGAAGGTCTAGGGGGCGCTGGGTTTATTCTTATGTGGCTGGGTGAACCTAGTTGGTCCTCAGACAGAAGGTCTAGGGGGCGCTGGGTGAACCTAGTTGGTCCTCAGACAGAAGGTCTAGGGGGCGCTGGGTTTATTATTATGTGGCTGAGTGAACCTAGTTGGTCCTCAGACAGAAGGTCTAGGGGGCGCTGGGTTTATTATTATGTGGCTGAGTGAACCTAGTTGGTCCTCAGACAGAAGGTCTAGGGGGCACTGGGTGTATTATTATGTGGCTGGGTGAACCTAGTTGGTCCTCAGACAGAAGGTCTAGGGGGCGCTGGGTTTATTATTATGTGGCTGAGTGAACCTAGTTGGTCCTCAGACAGAAGGTCTAGGGGGCGCTGGGTGAACCTAGTTGGTCCTCAGACAGAAGGTCTAGGGGGCGCTGGGTTTATTATTATGTGGCTGAGTGAACCTAGTTGGTCCTCAGACAGAAGGTCTAGGGGTCTCTGTGTATTATTATGTGGCTGGGTGAACCTAGTTGGTCCTCAGACAGAAGGTCTAGGTGGCGCTGGGTGAATCTAGTTGGTCCTCAGACAGAAGGTCTAGGGGGCGCTGGGTTACCCTAGTTGGTCCTCAGACAGAATCAATCAATCAATCAAGTTTATTTTATATAAGTTTATTTTATATAGCCCTTCGTACATCAGCTAATATCTCGAAGTGCTGTACAGAGACCCAGCCTAAAACCCCAAACAGCTAGAATGCAGGTGTAGAAGCACGGTGGCTAGTAAAAACTCCCTAGAAAGGCCAAAACCTAGGAAGAAACCTAGAGAGGAACCAGGCTATGAGGGGTGGCCAGTCCTCTTCTGGCTGTGCCGGGTGGAGATTATAACAGAACTATGCCAAGATGTTCAAAAATGTTCATAAGTGACAAGCATGGTCAAATAATAATCATGAATAATTTTCAGTTGGCTTTTCATAGCCGATCATTAAGAGTTGAAAAACAGCAGGTCTGGGACAGGTAGGGGTTCCGTAACCGCAGGCAGAACAGTTGAAACTGGAATAGCAGCAAGGCCAGGCGGACTGGGGACAGCAAGGAGCCACCACGCCCGGCAGTCCCGACGTATGGTCCCAGGGCTCAGGTCCTCCGAGAGAAAGAAAGAGAGAAGGAGAAAATTAGAGAGAGCCAAGATTTTCAAAATGTTCATAAATGACAAGCATGGTCAAATAATAATCAGGAATAAATCTCAGTTGGCTTTTCATAGCCGATCATTAAGAGTTGAAAACAGCAGGTCTGGGACAGGTAGGGGTTCCGTAACCGCAGGCAGAACAGTTGAAACTGGAATAGCAGCAAGGCCAGGCGGACTGGGGACAGCAAGGAGTCATCATGCCCGGTAGTCCTGACGTATGGTCCTAGGGCTCAGGTTCTCAGAGAGAGAGAAAGAAAGAGAGAACGAGAGAATTAGAGAAGGCATACTTAAATTCACACAGGACACTGGATAAGACAGGAGAAGTACTCCAGGTATAACCAACTGACCCTAGCCCCCCGACACAAACTACTGCAGCATAAATACTGGAGGCTGAGACAGGAGCGGTCAGGAGACACTGTGGCCCCATCCGAAGATACCCCCGGACAGGGCCAAATAGGAAGGATATAACCCCACCCACTTTGCCAAAGCACAGCCCCCGCACCACTGGAGGGATATCTTCAACCACCAACTTATAATCCAGAGACAAGGCCGAGTATAGCCAACAAAGATCTCCACCACAGCACAAACCAAGGGGGGGCGCCAACCCAGACAGGAAGATCACGTCAGTAACTCAACCCACTCAAGTGACGCACCCCTCCCAGGGACGGCATGAAAGAGCACCAGTAAGCCAGTGACTCAGCCCCTGTAATAGGGTTAGAGGCAGAGAATCCCAGTGGAGAGAGGGGAACCGGCCAGGCAGAGACAGCAAGGGCGGTTCGTTGCTCCAGAGCCTTTCCGTTCACCTTCACACTCCTGGGCCAGACTACACTCAATCATATGACCTACTGAAGAGATAAGTCTTCAGTAAAGACTTAAAGGTTGAGACCGAGTCTGCGTCTCTCACATGGGTAGGCAGACTGTTCCATAAAAATGGAGATCTATAGGAGAAAGCCCTGCCTCCCGCTGTTTGCTTAGAAATTTTAGGGACAATTAGGAGGCCTGCGTCTTGTGACCGTAGCGTACGTATTGGTATGTACGGCAGGACCAACTCGGAAAGATAGGTAGGAGCAAGCCCATGTAACGCTTTATAGGTTAACAGTAAAACCTTGAAATCAGCCCTTGCCTTAACAGGAAGCCAGTGTAGGGAAGCTAGCACTGGAGTAATATGATCAAATTTCTTGGTTCTAGTCAGGATTCTAGCAGCCGTATTTAGCACTAACTGAAGTTTATTTAGTGCTTTATCCGGGTAGCCGGAAAGTAGAGCATTGCAGTAGTCTAACCTAGAAGTAACAAATGCATGGATTAATTTTTCTGCATCATTTTTGGACAGAAAATTTCTGATTTTTGCAATGTTACGTAGATGGAAAAAAGCTGTCCTTGAAACAGTCTTGATATGTTCGTCAAAAGAGAGATCAGGGTCAAGAGTAACGCCGAGGTCCTTCACAGTTTTATTTGAGACGACTTTACAACCATCAAGATGAATTGTCAGATTCAGCAGAAGATCTCTTTGTTTCTTGGGACCTAGAACAAGCATCTCTGTTTTGTCTGAGTTTAAAAGTAGAACGTTTTCAGCCATCCACTTCCTTATGTCTAAAACACAGGCTTCTAGCGAGGGCAATTTTGGGGCTTCACCATGTTTCATTGAAATGTACAGCTGTGTGTCATCCGCATAGCAGTGAAAGTTAACATTATGTTTTCGAATAACATCCCCAAGAGGTAAAATATATAGTGAAAACAATAGTGTTCCTAAAACGGGTGACCCTAGAAGGTCTAGGGGGCGCTGGGTGAACCTATTTGGTCCTCAGACAAAAGGTCTAGGGCGCTGGGTGTATTATTATGTGGCTGGGTGACCCTAGTTAGTCCTCAGACAGAAGGTCTAGGGGGCGCTGGGTGTATTATTATGTGGCTGGGTGACCCTAGTTGGTCCTCAGACAGAAGTTTTAGGGGGCGCTGGGTGACCCTAGTTGGTCCTCAGACAGAAGGTCTAGGGCGCTGGGTGTATTATTATGTGGCTGGGTGAACCTAGTTGGTCCTCAGACAGAAGGTCTAGGGGGCGCTGGGTGAACCTAGTTTGTCCTCATACAGAAGGTCTAGGTGGCGCTGGGTGAACCTAGTTGGTCCTTATACAGAAGGTCTAGGTGGCGCTGGGTGAACCTAGTTGGTCCTCAGACAGAAGGTCTAGGGGGCGCTGGGTGTATTATTATGTGGCTGGGTGAACCTAGTTGGTCCTCAGACAGAAGGTCTAGGGCGCTGGGGGACCCTAGTTGGTCCTCAGACAGAAGGTCTAGGGGGCGCTGGGGGACCCTAGTTGGTCCTCAGACAGAAGGTCTAGGGGGCGCTGGGTGACCCTAGTTGGTCCTCAGACAGAAGGTCTAGGGGGCGCTGGGTGTTTGGACACCAGAGTCTTGTATATATTTTTGTTGTTTTGGGGGGGGGGGGGGGGTTGTCAGGAGGGCTATCAGGGTGGCTGACAGGGGGGGTGGATTGCCCTGGGCTTGGGGTTCTTCATTTGTCTGTTCTGCTGTGGTGTCGACGCTATGGTCAGGGTCTGGTGTGGACTGTTCTGCTGTGATGTCGAAACGTTTGTCGGGAGCTGAGGTGGGCTGTTCTGCTGGCTTCTCTGCGGGGGTGGACACCTCTCTAGTGGGTTGTTCTCTGTCACACGCACTCCCCCTCACCCTCTCCTCCAGCAGTCTGATCCTCTCCTCCATCCCCCTCACCCTCTCCTCCAGCAGACTGATCCTCTCCTCTAGTACTCTGTTCTTCTCCTGCTCTTGCTTTTTATATTGTTGAAGTTGTCTCACCACAGTCCAGAGTGCAGATATGTCTCTCTCCACCTCCAGCTCTCCTCGTCTGGTTAAGGGGTGTTGTTGTGCTGTTGTTGTCTGGGTCTGGATAAGGGGGTGTTATTGTGCTGGACTGTTGTCTGGGTCTGTGCTGACTGGAGTGTAATCACCTGCTGTTCCAGCTCCACCTGCCTTACCTCCAGCTGGGTAAATGTATCCTTCTTTTCAATGAGGGGGTAGTACTCTGTGCTGGGAGGTTGACTTTCTGCTTGGGGTTGCTCGTCTGTTGGGTTGTATAATGAAGAGGTCAGGTCTGACCCGCTCGGGGTAGGGGGTATCTTTCTCAAGGGAGAGCTTCTTCTGCTGAGCTAATTCTTTGATTCGGTGAAAGTCCAGCTGAAACTGTTTGGGGCTGTTGCCCTGTACCAACACTGTTCCAGACTTATAGATCTCTCTCTCTCTCTCTCTCTCTCTCTCTCTCTCTCTCTCTCTCTCTCTCTCTCTCTCTCTCTCTCTCTCTCTCTCTCTCTCTCTCTCTTCTCTCTTCTCTCTCTCTCTCTCTTCTCTCTCTCTTCTCTCTTCTCTCTTCTCTCTTCTCTCTTCTCTCTCCCCTCTCTGTCTCTCCCCTCTCTGTTTCTCTCTGTTTCTCTCTCTCCTCTCTCTCGCTTTCCAGCCCCACTATGATGTTGTTGTCCTGCTCACTATAGTCCTTGCTATTCTGGCCATCGTTTCGATCTTTGCTTTCCGGTACCGATGCAAGTCCAGCAGAACCTGGGTGAGTCAGTCAACATCACCAGTCTCAATTTATCTGTCTTTATCTATCAATACCAAAGTCTTTATCTCTCAATAGCGAAGTTTTTATCTCTGCAGAATACAGCCATCTTAAAGTGGTTTGTCTTTATCTCTGCAGAATACAGCCATCTTAAAGTGGTTTGTCTTTATCTCTGCAGAATACAGCCATCTTAAAGTGGTTTGTCTTTATCTCTGCAGAATACAGCCATCTTAAAGTGGTGTGTCTTTATCTCTGCAGAATACAGCCATCTGAAAGTGGTTTGTCTTTATCTCTGCAGAATACAGTCATCTTAAAGTGGTTTGTCTTTATCTCTGCAGAATACAGCCATCTTAAAGTGGTTTGTCTTTATCTCTGCAGAATACAGACATCTTAAAGTGGTTTGTCTTTATCTCTGCAGAATACAGCCATCTTAAAGTGGTTTGTCTTTATCTCTGCAGAATACAGCCATCTTAAAGTGGTTTGTCTTTATCTCTGCAGAATACAGCCATCTGAAAGTGGTTTAGCGTAAGTCCTCAAACTGTAGACCAAACACTAAGGATAGTGGCCACTGCATATACAGCTGAAACATTCACCAGAAAATCTCCCTGGAATTTGAACTTTGACACATGTCAGTCCATTCTGAGGTTCAGTTCTCTAACCTCCGTCCCACACGGCGTGTTCCTCTATGACCACAGGACTCAGTCCACCAGCAGACGATGCGAGCCATCAGTCGTCTGGAGACGCGTACGTACAGCTCTCAGGGCTGCGGGGGCTCACAGCGCCACCGTGGGGGCTGGGGATCTAATAGCAGCTCTAACTCCAGTCCCGTCTGTGCCATCTGTCTGGATGAGTTCCTGGAGGGACAGGACCTGAGGATCATCTCGTGTGCTCATGAGTTCCATAAGGAGTGTGTGGACCCCTGGCTGCTGCAGCACCGCACCTGTCCCCTCTGCATGCACAACATCATGGGTAAGTACATGACATAGCCACTAGGGGAGCTCTACAACGGGCCTAAGAGCAGGGAGCACCAGAACCACTCTTCAGCTGTATTACTATTATACTGGATAAGGGAATTATACAGTAAAAATACAGGCTGACTGGGTGTATGTGTTGCCTGCCTGTCTGTCTGACTGACTGGGTGTGTGTTGCCTGCCTGTCTGTCTGACTGACTGGGTGTGTGTTGCCTGCCTGTCTGTCTGACTGACTGGGTGTGTGTTGCCTGCCTGTCTGTCTGACTGACTGGGTGTGTGTTGTCTGTCTGTCTGTGTAGCCTGTCTGTCTGTCTGTCTCTCTGTGTGTCTGTCTGTCTGTGTGTCTGTGTATATGTGTGTGTTGTCTGTCAGTCTGTCTGTCTGTATGTCTGTCTGTCTGTGTGTGTAGCCTGTCTCTGTCTGTCTGTCTGTCTGTCTGTCTGTCTGTCTGTCTGTCTGTCTGTGTAGCCTGTCTGTCTGTCTGTCTCTCTGTGTGTCTGTGTGTATGTGTGTGTTGTCTGTCAGTCTGTCTGTATGTCTGTCTGTCTGTGTGTGTAGCCTGTCTCTCTCTCTCTGTCTGTCTGTCTGTCTGTCTGTCTGTCTGTGTAGCCTGTCATGTCTGACTGTGTGTTGTAATGTTCCACAGGTTCAGAGCTGTCTGGACAGCCACGGAGGACCAGACTACAGCAGACCCCCGAGCACAGCCAGGGTTTCCTGCACCCCCATGCCCACTCCTTCCCCCAGCACCCCATCCCCTTCTCCATGAGGCCTCACTACCCCCGTGGCCCCTCTGGTCCATACCCCTCCCTGGGCCACTATAGCGGCTCCCCGCCTCTGGACCCCCAGACCCACCGCTTCCTCCCTAGCCGGCCCCTGGGCCCTGGCTGCGGATACCTCCACCCTGCAGAGGGCCCCGGAAGGCCCCACAGAGCCGGGTGCAGCTGCAAGACAGCAGGCCACCCTATGGAGACCCACTACGGCCCCGGGCCCCGCCGCTCCTGCCACGCCTACCGCTCCGGCTGCCCTTCCCAGCGCAACGCATCCAGTTCCAGGCTCCACCACGCCCCCTCTGCTGCTCCCCGCGCCTCCGCAGGGGGAGCCCACAGCCGGGGGAACGAGGGGGGCTCTGGGGGGAGCTACCGGACAGAACGCAGTGGCTACCTGGCTGATGGGCCGGCCAGTGACTCCAGCTCTGGCCCCTGTCACGGCTCCTCCAGTGACTCGGTACTCAACTGTACGGACGTGTCCCTGCAGGGTGTGTACGGTAGCTGGTCCACGTTCCGCAGCTCTCTGAGCAGTGACTATGATCCGTTTGTGTACTACGGGCCGGGGCCGGGACCGACAGGCCGCAGGGACAGCATGGAGGCAGGGGTCCAGAGACCCAGGTCCTTGGATTCAGTGGTGAACAGAGACAGAGGACGAGGAGGAGGAGGAGGAGGAAGAAGAGGAGGGTGCTCTGAGGAACAGCAGCAGGCTGTGTTTAGCCACGTCCACTACCACCGCCACCGTCACCACCACTACCGAGAGGAAGGGGAGAGGGAGCACGCCCAGGACCAGGGACCAGGCAGGGGGTCGGATGAGGAGCGGGGGGCTACTGCTGCTGCTTTTGGCCCTGAGTCAGGATCACCCCCGGCTCTGGACAAAGATTCCCCAGTGTGCCCTCTGAAAGACAGCCCTTGTCACTGCCCTAAGGCAGACCACACAGACAGTAGAGGGGCCCATGGCCACGGGACAGAGGGTCAGGGCCATGAGCTCAGCCACCCCTCAGGTCCCCCTCCAGTCCTGGTAACCCCAGCCCCCTTACCAGCCCCAACCACCTGCTGCCACCAGGACCACAGCCACGGGGGACACCCCCACCGGAGGGCAGGCCGGCTGGGCGACTGTGTGCTCGATGGCCCCTCGGTGCGTTTCCAACAGAACCTGGATCTGCAGGACGACTGTAGCATCTACATCCACTATGACCAGGGCTACTGCTGCCCCCCGCCCGACCTGCCCCCCGCTCTGCTCTCCATGCCTGTGCCCCTCATCCTGGACTCTGGAGGAATGAGGCCCCTGGGGGGTCTAGAGGAGTGGCCCTGCTGTGGAGGGCCCCACCATGTGGTGTGGCAGAAGCGGGTGCAGCAGGCCCACTCTGAGCCCCAGCTGCTGGGGCCCGGGCTGGGGGTCCCTACGGACAGAACCCCGCCCCCATCCAGCAGGCGCCACCACGGTCCCCACAGCCCAGTGGACGACCGCAACACAGACTATTGTTTATACTGCCAAACATTACACAATAATCAGGGTGGGTGTTCAACCAGTCCTTAACTTTTTTTATGGCTACATATGATGTGAACGACTGCTGTCTTGTTCATTGTTTTCCTCATAGGAATGGTATTATCTAAGGTCATCGTTTTCCTCATAGGAATGGTATTATCTAAGGTCATCGTTTTCCTCGTAGGAATGGTATTATCTAAGGTCATCGTTTTCCTCGTAGGAATGGTAGAATCTAAGGTCATCGTTTTCCTCATAGGAATGTTATTATCCAAGGTCATCGTTTTTTATGTCTTAAGCTCAATTTGTCTTTCCGTGATCTCTTCACCTCCGTATCAACCTAATTGGAGGGAAGTTGAACGAATTGCATTTTGGGAAAGAAGATGAGGAGAGAGGAATTGAGGAAGAGCCCCATATGTGTCGTTCTTCCTGACATCCTGTGCGTCATGTCTCTGTGCGTTGGAGAGGTAAATAAACCTGTTGTCTTCTTCTCTACCTCCAGGATCCGAGGAGTCCGGCGTGTGAGGACTCAGCTAGTTGCATCTCCAACGTCACGCTGCTACTTACACAGGAGCCGGAACGGAAATCATCGCACGGCCATGTTTCTCAAGTCTTCCAAATAATTCCACATTTAATAGCTGCATTCAGACTACACTTCCCAGAATCCCCCAGTCAGTGCTCAGAGTTCCGTCTGTCCATCAACGATCAAAATGAGTCTATGAGATTCTGATTGTTTTGAAGTTTATTTATTTTGACCATCAATTCAAACAATAAGCACAAGTCATGTATGGACATCAAATTGCTCTAATTCATTGTTAAATTCCAGTATTTCAGTGTGTTTGATTGGAAGTTTTGTTGTTGCTTAGTGATTGTGTTTCAAGATGGAGACTTGACTGGGAGATGCTGGAAATGTTTGTTTCTTTTGGGTTTTTTCTCCGTCTTGTTTTTATTTTGTTTTGTAAATTACAGGAAGAATTCAATACCAACAAGTTCCCAGGTTTGCCTTAGTGACCACAAGGAATGATCACTGCTCAGGGCTTGAGCCTCGATTCAACATCACGAAATTCCCCCAACTATCTCCCTCGTTAGAAGTCACATGGACATATTGGATGTCTGATTGGTTGATTGAGTACTTAATCAATTATACTATGAGGTACTACTCAGTAATAATTGATTTTCCCTCACACATCCTTAATATCCATAAAGTCCTTTATTTGTGTAGATACAGTATGTAGACAACCATTGGATCATGTATTACATGGAGGTTTCTTGCTCTTTCCAACCCAACTCAAGTCAGATTCAGAAATGTTTCCCATCGGCGTGGGTTTCTATGGTACTCGGAGCTACGGAAAAGAGACAAGAAACTTATCATTGGGGGAGAACATTTATTTTCTTAGCTGGACCTACAAGCAGTGAGAATCCTGAAAGGTCATCCTGAGAGGTCATCCTGAAAGGTCATCCTGAAAGGTCATCCTGAGAGGTCATTAGAGGCTAGTATGGGGACTTGTGTTGGTTCATTCAATAATGGCAGCTGTTTCCATCACATTTAGTTTGTTTTGTGGTTCGGTAAAAACATTTTTTTTTTGTAATTTTGTTTTTCATGGTTAAAAGAAAGAACCAGACTGATCTATGTTATTACAAGCTATTTTTGTTTTGCTCATGTCATTTCTCATGTTGCCAGTGGTTACGTAGTATGTTTGACCTGAGCGCTGGTTTGGTGGCCAGTGAAGGATGGAGGGGCCCTCCACACAGACCTGGGTTCAAGCTGTATTTGACATATTTCAAATACTGTAGCTGTGCTTGATTCAGCTTATCTGGCTCCATGGGACCAATGTTATAGTCCTAAAAATGCAAACCCCGCCCATCTGGCGTGCACTCCAGTAAGGATAAAGTATGCAAACGCTCAAGTATGTGAAATATTTCAAATTCTATTTGAACCTAAAGGTAGGTCTGCCACCAGAACAGCAGCGTGGGTGGAGCTTCGCTCGGCTCAGGAAGGACATGAACCATGTCGTCTGCTCTTCCCCCCTGACCCCTGACCTTTAACCCCATCACCTATTACACAACCCTATCATTATCCACCAGCAAGGATATTGTCTCCTTTCCATTACCCATCTACCAGCAGCTATAGCTCACCAGGGGTGCCCTTATCTTAAACATTGTAGCAAAATATGATATACATAATTACTATGTAATAACTGGAGGAAAGCCATGATAATTCATTATTCATTCAACTTTGGGAACATACATTATTCACAACCAAACAAACCTGCGGCCTTAAATAGAAGCCCGGTGCCGCTCGGTTAGTCAAGCCCTTTCCCTGAATGTCTCACTTGGATCCAACATCCCAGGAGATGAAAAACACCAGAGGACAGAAAAGTCATGTTAAATGTGTGTAGTTATACGGTACCCGTCAAAAGTTTGGACACTCCTACCCATTCCAGGGTATTTCTTTATTTTTTACTATTTTCTACATTGTACAATAATAGTAAAGATATCAAAACTATGAAATAAGGGAATCATGTAATAACCAAAAAAAAGTGTTAAACATATCAAAATATATTTTATATTTGAGATTCTTCAAAGTAGCCACCCTTTGCCTTGATGACAGCTTTGCATACTCTTGGCATTCTCTCAACCAGGTTCATGAGGTAGTCACCTGGAATGCATTTCAATTAACAGGTGTGCCTTGTTAAAAGTTAATTTGTGGAATTTCTTTCCTTCTTAATGCATTTGAGCCAATCAGTTGTGTTGTGACAAGGTAGGTGTGGTATACAGAAGATAGCCCTATTTGGTAAAAGAACAAGTCCATATTATGGCAAGAACAGCTCAAATAAGCAAAAAGACGACAGTCCATCACTACTTTAAGACATGAAGGTTAGTCAATACAGAACATTTTAAGAACTTTGAAAGTTTCTTCAAGTGCAGTTGCAAAAACCATCATTTAAGTCATTTGCAATGATGAAACTGTCTCTCATGAGGACCGCCACAGGAAAGGAAGACCAAGAGTTACCTCTGCTACAGAGAATAAGTTCATTAGAGATACCAGCCTCAGAAATTGCAGCCTAAATAAATGCTTCACAGAGTTCAAGTAACAGACACATCTCAACATCAACTGTTCAGAGGAGACTGCGTGAATCAGGCCTTCATGGTTGATTTGCTGCAAAGAAACCACTACTAAAGGACACCAATAAGAAGAAGAGACATGTTTGGGCCAAGTAACATGAGAAATGGACCTTAGACCGGTGGAACTGATTGTCCCAAATTAGAGATTTTTGGTTCCAGCCGCAGTGTCTTTGTGAGACACAGAGTAGGTGAACGGATGATCTCCGCATGTGTGGTTCCCACTGTGAAGCATGGAGGAGGAGGTGTGATGGTGTGTGGGTGCTTTACTGGTGACACTGTCAATGATTTATTTAGAATTCAAGGCACACTTAACCAGCATGGCTACCACAGCATTCTGCAGCGATATGCCATCCCATCTGGTTAGCGCGTAGTGGTGACTAGCATTTGTTTTTCAACAGGAAAATGACCCAAAACACACCTCCAGGCTGTGTAAGGGCTATTTGACCAAGGAGAGTGATGGAGTGCTGCATCAGATGACCTGACCTCAACCTAATTGAGATGGTTTTGGAAGAGTTGGACCACAGAGTGAAGGAAAAGCAGCCAACAAGTGCTCAGCGTATGAGGGAACTTCTTTAAGACTGTTGGGAAAGCATTCCAGGTGAAGCTGGTTGAGAGAATGCCAAGAATGTGCAAAGCTATCATCAAGGCAAAGGGTGTGGCTACTTTGAAGAATCTAAAATATTAAATAAATGTGGATTTGAACACTTTTTTGGTTACTACATGATTCCATATGTGTTATTTCAAAGTTTTGATGTCTTCACTATTATTCTACAATGTAGAAAATAGTAAAAAAGAAAGAAAGAAAAACCCTTGAATGAGTAGGTGTCCAAACTTTTGACTGGTAGTGTACAGTACATATCCTCCAATATATTTTAGTTCTTACTGTATCTGTATACATGGAGGCTCAGTGGACATGTGCAAGGAGACTGTATTGCGTCCGAGGCAAACGGTAAACACTGAATTGAATAAACCTATTGATCCCCAGAGTATTTTCTAAATAGTTGGAAGCACTTAAAACAACCTTTAAACGTCACGTGGCTGATCGACGGTAGTAACGCTCCGAACCAGTTATGGAGATGAGTCCAACTATTCTATTGACCTTTTATGAAGTCAGTTTTTAAAAGGGTTAGTTGTGTGCTCTTCATTCACTACCTCCTGTGGATCGGTTGAAGTTTATTATTATCTTAGATCATCAAATAACCTAATACATTAAGCTCGTGTTATTTCTGTTCCTCCTCCGGCAATCTAAACCCAATTCTCTAGGTTTTACTTTACAAAAACACGCTGGAATCGCATGTAGTCAAAAATCATGGATAATCTATAGATTACAGTCCCCTATTTTACCCATACCTCGTTTTCAAATGTGTTTTTGGTGACAGCTTCTCTCGCTAATACTTCAGGTTGTGTCTGTTATATATCTGTGTAGAGAACAGTCCCCTATAGCCTGGTTAAACCAGACTGAACACTTTGTAGAGAGCAGTACCCTATAGCCTGGTTAAACCAGACTGAACACTTTGTAGAGAACAGTCCCCTATAGCCTGGTTAAACCAGACTGAACACTTTGTAGAGAACAGTACCATATAGCCTGGTTAAACCAGACTGAACACTTTGTAGAGAACAGTCCCCTATAGCCTGGTTAAACCAGACTGAACACTTTGTAGAGAACAGTACCCTATAGCCTGGTTAAACCAGACTGAACACTTTGTAGAGAACAGTCCCCTATAGCCTGGTTAAACCAGACTGAACACTTTGTAGAGAACAGTCCCCTATAGCCTGGTTAAACCAGACTGAACACTTTGTAGAGAACAGTACCATATAGCCTGGTTAAACCAGACTGAACACTTTGTAGAGAACAGTCCCCTATAGCCTGGTTAAACCAGACTGAACACTTTGTAGAGAACAGTACCCTATAGCCTGGTTAAACCAGACTGAACACTTTGTAGAGAACAGTCCCCTATAGCCTGGTTAAACCAGACTGAACACTTTGTAGAGAACAGTACCTTATAGCCTGGTTAAACCAGACTGAACACTGCGACCACAAATGTTTCGCTTTAAAACAAACATTGTAAACTCTTTCTGCATTCCAGGCTACAGCCCCCTAGTCTGAGCTGGAAATGACTAAATCACAACCAACCAGCACTTTTGCTTTATATTTAACAGGGAAAAACTCAACGAAAAGTAATCAAAGCAATATAACTATGCCGATGACCAGTACAATGAAATATAACACTTCAAAATCCCTGAAACATTTTGGTTGGGCCATTTTATTATCCTTTTTTTTGGTGTCCTTTTCTGTTTGTGATTATTGTTTTGTTTTTTTTCAAATGTGTAATGAGCTGAAATGGCTTTTATCAGAACACGGTCCCCATGGAAACGAAAGGGCTCTGTCAGTATATGTTGGATACTTTGTGTACAAAAAAAAAAAGAGACAGACAAAAACATAAATGAAATAAAGTGTTGTATTTTATATATAATAGAACATTTCAATATGGTGATATGTCACTAATATATTTATTTACTAATATATTTATCCATTTTTTTTTTTTGGTCCAGGTTTTGAAAAATACTACATGGTTTCTGTATAGTAACCATGTCTATATGAAACTGTGTGCCATCACAGATGTATCAACGTGGCATCATTCCAATTATATGCAAATAAATTATTTTGAAATAAAAACCTCTGGTGCTGAATATGATCTAAATTGTATGTAAAATTAACCTGTTTTTTTTTGTTTGTTGTTGTTGTATTTATCTGACAAATCCCACTGTAAAACTAGGTCATTCAATTCATGTAAATGTTTCAGTCATGTATCGGAATTATCATCGTGTTGTCACTGGCGAGATATATGCTGGCGCTTACCTTGCAAAGGTAAAAGGTGGAAAGCTGAGGCTTGTTATCGCAGTGATCGTAGAAAAGAGAAACTACACAGATTGCTTTTCTAATTGCTTTCAACAACTTGTCCCATACATTTATCAAAATAGGTGCTAAATCTCTGTCCTAAATCTCTTTAAGCAAAGCCATACAACATGGAACATTGAGTACAACATATTAAACGTGGCTTCGTTGGCGTAGCCGTACGATGGTGGTGTGATATTAGTTGTAAACGGTGAGGTTTCCCCTGGCATCCTGGTCCTTCTCAATGGCCTCGAACAGAGACTTGAAGTTTCCTGCCCCGAAGCCCTGTGGTGGGATACACACACACACACACACACACACACAGACACACATACACACACACACACACACGCACATACACATACACACACACATACACAGACACAGACACACACACACACACACACACACACACACACACAGGGGTCCAACTCAGTCAATCAATGAAATGTATTTATTAAAGCTCTGTTACATCATCAGTTAGTTCTTATTCTGCCTCATTCCGTGTATCTTATTCTGCCTCATTCCATGTATCTTATTCTGCCTCATTCTGTGTATCTTATTCTGCCTCATTCCATGTATCTTATTCTGCCTCATTCCGTGTATCTTATTCTGCCTCATTCCGTGTATCTTATTCTGCCTCATTCAGTGTATCTTATTCTGCCTCATTCCGTGTATCTTATTCTGCCTCATTCCGTGTATCTTATTCTGCCTCATTCCGTGTATCTTATTCTGCCTCATTCCGTGTATCTTATTCTGCCTCATTCAGTGTATCTTATTCTGCCTCATTCCGTGTATCTTATTCTGCCTCATTCCGTGTATCTTATTCTGCCTCATTCTGTGTATCTTATTCTGCCTCATTCTGCCTCATTCCGTGTATCTTATTCTGCCTCATTCTGTGTATCTTATTCTGCCTCATTCCGTGTATCTTATTCTGCCTCATTCTGCCTCATTCCGTGTATCTTATTCTGCCTCATTCTGTGTATCTTATTCTGCCTCATTCCGTGTATCTTATTCTGCCTCATTCCGTGTTATTTGTAACGGCTGAAAGTATGACTTCACTGACAGCTTTTGGCTATTGTCAAGGATAAGGTCTACGATGGCTATTGTCAAGGATAAGGTCTACGATGGCTATTGTCAAGGATAAGGTCTACGATGGCTATTGTCAAGGATAAGGTCTACGATGGCTATTGTCAAGGATAAGGTCTACGATGGTTATTGTCAAGGATAAGGTCTACGATGGCTATTGTCAAGGATAAGGTCTACGATGGCTATTGTCAAGGATAAGGTCTACGATGGCTATTGTCAAGGATAAGGTCTACGATGGCTATTGTCAAGGATAAGGTCTACGATGGTTATTGTCAAGGATAAGGTCTACGATGGCTATTGTCAAGGATAAGGTCTACGATGGCTATTGTCAAGGATAAGGTCTCGATGGCTATTGTCAAGGATAAGGTCTACGATGGTTATTGTCAAGGATAAGGTCTACGATGGCTATTGTCAAGGATAAGGTCTACGATGGCTATTGTCAAGGATAAGGTCTACGATGGCTATTGTCAAGGATAAGGTCTACTATGTCTTTGGTGTTGACTTCCTGAGACCGTGGCTAAAGATTTAAACACTGCCCCAGAGATGTATGTTCAAACGCCAACTCGCCCCAGTACATTTCATTTATGAGCTCCAAGTAAATCACGTAAATATTTGAAAGTGGTAATAAAAAGATCAAGACGGTAAAGACCAAGAAACATGTTGGCGGTTTCTCCCACAGTTCCTTTGGTGTGGTGTAACTAAATGTTTTGAGTTTCAGGCATAACCAATCCTCTGCACATCACTAGACTGTGAAACGCCGACGTGTGACTGATGGAGCCTGTTCTAACAGGTAGTGAGAAAACCAAACCAAGTGCCACAGGGTGAAACCCAATCCACAACTCTACCTCAGTTCCAGCTCTCTCTGCTACAGTCGGTCTTTAATCTGCACCTGTGATAGATTACCTTATCGTTTATGACTCTGTGTTGTGTTTGCCCTGGGTGGCAGCCGGTAAACAGGTGTTAACACGCGCGAGCGTACACACGTGTTGCTGGTTTTATGGACTTACAAGGGCATGTGGTGACTTTGTGTGTGTGAGAGAGAGAGAGAGAAATGGGGGCTATTGGACTATACTCCCCCTATAAAGGGCTGTGTGTGAGAGAGAGAGAAATGGGGGCTATTGGACTATACTCCCCCTATAAAGGGCTGTGTGTGAAAGAGAGAGAAATGGGGGCTATTGGACTATACTCCCCCTATAAAGGGCTGTGTGTGAAAGAGAGAGAAATGGGGGCTATTGGACTATACTCCCCCTTTAAAGGGCTGTGTGTGAAAGAGAGAGAAATGGGGGGTATTGGACTATACTCCCCCTATAAAGGGCTGTGTGTGAAAGAGAGAGACATGGGGGCTATTGGACTATACTCCCCCTATAAAGGGCTGTGTGTGAGAGAGAGAGAAATGGGGACTATTGGACTATACTCCTCTTATAAAGGGCTGTGTGTGAGAGAGAGAGAAATAGGGGCTATTGGACTATACTCCCCCTATAAAGGGCTGTGTGTGAGAGAGAGAGAAATGGGGGCTATTGGACTATACTCCCCCTATAAAGGGCTGTGTGTGAAAGAGAGAGAAATGGGGGCTATTGGACTATACTCCCCCTATAAAGGGCTGTGTGTGAAAGAGAGAGAAATGGGGGCTATTGGACTATACTCCCCCTTTAAAGGGCTGTGTGTGAAAGAGAGAGAAATGGGGGGTATTGGACTATACTCCCCCTATAAAGGGCTGTGTGTGAAAGAGAGAGACATGGGGGCTATTGGACTATACTCCCCCTATAAAGGGCTGTGTGTGAAAGAGAGAGAAATGGGGGCTATTTGACTATACTCCCCCTATAAAGGGCTGTGTGTGAAAGAGAGAGAAATGGGGGCTATTGGACTATACTCCCCCTATAAAGGGCTGTGTGTGAGAGAGAGAGAAATGGGGGCTATTGGACTACACTCCCCCTATAAAGGGATAGCAATAGTATGTATACAAGTGAAACCGGGCCACTTTTATAGGTAGTTTTAATTTCACCCAAAACTAATATTTTGACTATAAGAATCTGGCATTTGTAGTTTTTAAATGAAAGGTATTTGGGAAGCCCTCGTAATCAGGGAAAGCTAATTGACTTCTGGTCTCCTCGTATCTGGTATACTTACAAAGTGGTTGTGACGCTGAATAACTTCCAAAAAAAGGGTTGGTCGGTCCTGCACTGGTTTGGTGAAGATTTGGAGCAGGTAGCCCTTGTCATCGAAGTCAACTAAGATTTTCAGTTCCTTGACTCAGCAAGACAGACAGAGAGAATGAATAAGGACATCTGGACACTGAGCAAAAAAGTATCAGCTCTGATTTTAAATTACACTCAGGCTCTCTCTCAAAGTTGTCTGTCCTCGATTCCTTGCGCCTTGCTTCTTAAAACGGTCAGAGGGGAGGAACCTAGGACTTTTTCCTTCAATACGTTTTGAGAAAGACACGAGAGGAGAGGATGTGAGGAATCGAAGGAAGATGAATTGAGATAGAGCCCCAGTATGTGATTAAAGACATGACGCTCGGTATACCTGTAGCCTCTTGAGGTCCTCCTTCACCTTGATCTTGGATGTCTTGAGGTTCTCCCTCAGGCTCTCATAATAAGCATCAGGGGCCGCTAGGAAGTCCATCCCCCGGGCTCGGAGGTTCACGATCTGTTTTAAGACAGGGTAGATGATCTTACGCCTGTCACTACTTGCTTAACTCAAGAGAAGAAGACGGGATGGTTGAAGCTGATGGTTATGCAGTATTTCCAATGCCTTGCCTTTGCCCTGAGACATAGCTCTATGCCATGGAGTAGGGGGAGTATACAGCTATGTCTCAGGGCAAGTCTTGCCTGTGCTTGCTTACTTAGAATGTCTCCGTTAAAACCTCTTAAGGATCGGGCCCTTTTTTTTTTTTTTTTTTTTTGCCTAAAATGACTGCCTGTAACTCAGGCCCTGAAGCAAGGATATGCATATTCTTGGTACCATTTGAAAGGAAACACTTTGAAAGGAATGTAGGAGAATATAACGCATTAGATCTGGTAAAAGATAATACAAAGAAAAAACCTACCGTTTTTTTGTATTTTGTTTGTACCATCATCTTTGAAACATATTTTTCCAGCCCAGGTGCAATTTAAATGTTGGCCACTAGAAGTGTATATGCATAGTTTCCGACTGATCCAATGAACCATTGCATTTCTGTTCAAAATTTTGTATCAAGACTGCCCAAATGTGCCTAATTTGTTTATTAATAACTTTTCATGTTCATAACTGTGCACTCTCCTCAAACAATAGCATGGCATTATTTCACTGTAATTGCTACTATAAATTGGACAGTGCAGTTAGATTAATAACAATAATTTAAGCTTTCTGCCAATATCAGATATGTCTATGTCCTGGGAAATGTTCTTGTTACTTACAACCTCATGCTAATCACATTAGCCTACCGTCCCATGGGGGACCCACCAATCCTGAAGAAGTTTTTTAAAGCTATGAATCTGCATGGATTGTAAATATTCAACTGATATACAGTACCTTCAGAAAGTATTCACACCCCTTGACTTTTTCAGCATTGTGTTGTGTTACAGCCTGAGTTTAAAATGGATTACATTGAGATTGTTGGGTAACGCCTACACACATTAACCCATAATGTCAAAGTGGAATTATGTTTTTCAAAATGTTTACAAATTAATAAAAAATGTAAAGTTGAAAAGTCTTGAGTCAATAAGTATTCAAACCCTTTAAGGAAAACCTAAATAAGTTCAGGAGTAAAAATTTGCTTAACAAGTCACATAATAAATTCCATGGACTCACTCTGTGTGCAACAATAGTGTTTGACATGATTTTTGAATGACTACTTAATCTCTGTACACCACACATACAATATATGTATTTCGAGCAGTGAATCTCAAACACAGTTACAACCACAGAGACCAGGGAGGATTTCTAATGCCTCGCAAAGAAGGGCACCTATCGGTAAATAAAAAAAAGTACGAATTGAATATCCCTTTGAGCATGGTGAAGTTATTAATTACACTTTGGATGATGTATCAATACACCCATTCACTACAAAGATACACGTGTCCTTCCTAACTCAGTTGCCGGAGAGGAAGGAAACCGCTCAGGAATGTCACCATGAGGCCAATGGTGACTTTAAAACAGTTAAGAGTTTAATGGCTGTGATGGGAGAAAACTGAGGATGGCTCAACACTGTTGTAGTTACTCCACAATACTAATTGGCAGAGGGAAAAGAAGGAAGCCTATACAGAATAAAAAATATTCCTGTTTGCAACAAGGCACTAAAGTAATACTGCAAAAAATGTGTGCAAAGCAATTCATGTTTTTTTTCCTGAATACAAAGTGTTATGTTTGGAGTAAATCCAATAGAACACGTTGTTAAGCACCATTCTCCATATTTTCAATTATAAGTGGTGGCTGCATCATGTTATGGGTATTATTGAAATTGTTAAGGACTGGGGAGTTTCTCAGGATATAAAAGAAACGGAATGGAGCTAAGCACAGGCAATATCCTAGAGGAAAACCTGGTTCAGTCTGCTTTCCACCAGACACTGGGAGATTAATTCACCTTTCAGCAGGACAATAACCTAAAACACAAGGCCAAATATACACTGGAGTTGCTTACCAATAAGACAGTCAATGTTCCCGAGTTACAGTTTCGACTTAAATCTACTTGAAAATCTGAAAATGGTTGTCTAGCAATGATCAACAATCAATTTGACAGAGCTTGAAGAATTTTGAAAATAATGGGCAAATGTTGCACAATCCAGGTGTGTAAAGCTCTTAGATATTTACCCAGAAAGACTCACAGCTGTAATCATTGCCAAAGGTGCTTCTACAAAGTATTGACTCAGTGGTGTGAATACTTATGTCAATTAGATATTTCTGTATTTCAATTTCAACAAACATTTCTAAACAATGTTTTCACTTTTTCCTATGATATTTTGTGTGTAGATGGGTTGGGGGGAGAATCAATTTAATCCATTTTGAATTCAGGCTGTAACAACAAAATATGGTATAAGTTAAGGGGTATAAATACTTTCTGAAGGCACTGTAATGTTGTATTTCTTTCTTCGTCAGAAAATATATGATTGACTTACAGCTTGAATAATGTCGGATGTGTTCAGGGCGATGTGCTGGACACCAGGCCCTCCGTTGTAGTCGCAATACTCCTGTTGAAATAAGGCCACAATCAAGTTAAAATACTGACACACACATAAACACAGGCGGCTAGATAGAATACCTCATGATAAGCTGTAGACCACACTATTTACCAAGAGCGTTTTCATCTATATTTTTTGTAGCTGTCTATTTACCACCACAAACTGATGCTGGCACTAAGACCTCAAATAAAGACCTGTATAGGGCCATAAGTAAACTCATCTATGCTCATCTAGAGGCGGAGCTCCTAGTGGCCGGTAACTTGAATGCTGGAAAACTGAAATCCGTTTTACCTTATTTCTAGCAACATGTCATCTGTGCAACTAGAGGCTAAAAAAACTCTAGACCACCTTTACTCCACACACAGAAACACGTACAAAGCTCTCCCCTCCCCTCCATTGTAAGGGCTGTTGTCCTCCTCTTCCTCAGATGAGGAGAGGAGAGAAGGATCAGTGGACCAATACGCAGCATTAGGGAAATATGCCATCTCTTTATTTGACACGACGGCACACGAAAACAAAACACTTACAAAAATACAAAACAAGAAAACGACGTAGACGAAAACCTGAACATGAACTTACATAACTAAAACGTAAAACTCACGGACAGGAACAGACTACATCAAAACGAACGAACAACCAAACAGTCCCGTATGGTACATACATCGACGACACAGGAGACAATCACCCACAAACAAACAGTGAGAACACCCTACCTAAATATGACTCTCAATTAGAGGAAAACGCAAAACACCTGCCTCTAATTAAGAGCCATACCAGGCAACCCAAAACCAACATAGAAACAGAAAACATAGACTACCCACCCAAAACACACGCCCTGACCATAAACACATACAAAAACAACATAAAACAGGTCAGGAACGTTACATCCATTTGGAAAATCCGACCATAACTCTATCCTTCTGATTCCTGCTTACAAGTAAAAACTCAATTAAGAAGTACCAGTGACACGCTCAATACGGAAATGGTGCGATGAAGCGGATGCTAAGCTACAGAACTTTTTCGCTAGCACAGACTGGAATATGTTCCAGGATTCGTCCGATGGCATTGAGGGGTTTACCCCATCAGTCACCGGCTTTGTTAATAAGTGCATCGACGACGACGTCGCCACAGTGACAATACGTACATATCCCAACCAGAAGCCATGGATTACAGGCAACATCCGCACTCAGCTAAAGGCTAGAGCTGCTGCTTTGAAAGAGTGGAACCTTAATCCGGTATTTTATAAGAAATCCTGCAAAACACTCCGACGAAGCGTCAATACAAGATCAAATCCTACTACACCGGCTCTGACGCTCATCGGATGTGGCAGAGCTTGCAAACTATCACGGATTACAAAGGGAAACCAAGTCGCAAACTGTCCAGTGACGCGAGCGTACCAGATGAGCGAAATACCTTCTATGCTCGCTTCGATACTAGCAACACTGAACCATGCATGAGAGCATCAGCTGTTCCAGATGACTGTGTGATCATGCTCTCCGTAGCCAATGTCAGTAAGATGTTTTAAGCAGTTTAACATTCACAACACCCAGATGGATTACCATAACACGTACTCAGAGCATGCGCTGACCAGATGGCAAGTGTCTTCACTGACATTTTCAACCTCTCCCTGACCCAGTCTGTAATAGGTACATGTTTCAAGCAGACCACCATATAGTCCCTGTGCCCAAGAATGCCAAGGTAACCTGTGAAAATGACTATCACCTCGTCAAATCTGTAGCCATGAAATGTTAATAAAAGATGGTATTTGCTCACATCAACACCATCATCCCAGACACCCACTCAAATTCCCATACCGCCCCAACAGATCCACAGATATATATCATATTGCACTTCAGAACGCCCTCTCCTACCTGGACAAAAGGAACACCTATGTGAGAATGCTATTCATTAACTACAGATCAGCATTCAACACCATAGTGCCGTCCAAGCTCATCACTAAAACTAAGGACCATGGGGATTAAACAGCTCCCTCTGCAACTGGATCCTAGACTTACTGATGGGCTTCCCCCAGGTGGTGAGGGTAGGCAACAACACATCCGCCACGCTGACCCTCAACACGGGGGGCAATCGGCCTGTACTCGCCGTTCACCCGCGACTGCGTGGCCACGCACAACTCCAACACCATCATTAAATTTGCCGATGACACAGCGGTGGTAGGCCTGATCACCGACGACGACGAGACAGCCTATAGGGAGGAGGTCAGAGACCTGGCAGTGTGGTGCCAGGACAACAACCTCTCCCTCAGCAAGACAAAGAAGCTGATCGTGGACGACAGGAAACGGAGGGCCGAGAACGCCCCCATCCACATCGACAGGGCTGTTGTGGAACAGATCGAGAGCTTCAAGTTCCTCGGTGTCCACATCACTAAGGAATTAACGTGGTCCACACACACCAACACTGGACAAGGCAGGACCTTGTCTCTATTCAGACCTGTTGCTATGAGACTCGATATTGAGCTCAGGTGCATCCTGTTTCCATTGATCATCCTTGAGATGTTTCTACAACTTGATTGGAGTCCAATTGTGGTGAATTCAATTGATTGGACATGATTTGGAAAGGCACACACCTGTCTATATAAGGTCCCACAGTTGACAGTGCATGTCAGAGCAAAAACCAAGCTATGAGGTCAAAGGAAATCGAAGGAATCAAAGGAATGCTTACTTATAAGCCCTTAACCAACAATGCAGTTCAAGAAATATAGTTAAGAAAATAGTTATTAAATGAAAACAATGAAAAATAAATAAGTAACACAAGAAAATTACATAAGGTCAGAGGACCTTCCGTCTCATCTAGCCTCTGTAACATGACCGATACACCTTCTTGCATATCCGTCTGAGATTGCTTGACCTGAGAGACATCCGGTTCAAGAGATTCAAGAATGGTGCTGACTCTACCCATTTCTTGCATGGCCTACTGTAGGGTTGATTGCAAGGCCGACAATAAGCTGGGTTCTATGTTCTGTCCTTTCAACGTCATGCTTGCTGAAGTGCTAGCAACAGCGCTAGCCCTGTTAGTTGCTACGCTAGCGATTGTGCTACACGTTGAAGCTGAATTCAACGCAGATATTGTTGAAAAACTTTGATAAAACAATTCTACTAAATGGACTATTCTATCGAACTTTGAGCAAGTAGGAAGTGTTTAATCGGGAGGCTCCTTTCAGACAACCACCCTGCTTCGCAGCATCACGTGACACCTATTTTTCGATTATTTCTCTTTTTTTCTTTGGGAATTGTTGGGAAGGGCCATAAGTAGGCATTTCCCTGTTAGACTAACACCTGTTGTTTACTAAGCATGTGACGAATAACATTGGATTTGATTTTAGTTGCTCCTTAATGGAGGGACGAGCTCGTAGTAACGGCTGGAACAGAATCAACGGAATGGTATGAAACACTTAAAACACATTTGATACCGTTCCATTTACTCCGTTCCAGCCATTATTATGAGCCGTCCTCCCTTGGCACACACAAGTACACACACAGAGAGGTTAATGGTCAGGGGGTCAGACCTGGATTTGCGACTTCTTCTTGCCGGGAGCAGGTTCGTTGATTGGCATCTTGATGGTCTCCTCATAGTTGGTCACTACGATGGACCTCAGGGCGCTGTACTGTGTGTGGATCTGTTTGTCGTCTATCGACCAGAATCGGTGAAACAGCAAGCAGTTCTGATACCTGGAGACAGTGGTTCCATGAACTTATCAGTGCATCTCTCCAAACGATGAGTCTCAATAGTCTTAACATACAGGATAGGGGTTAGGGTTAGGGTTAGGGTTAGGGATAGGGATAGGGATAGGGATAGGGGTAGGGTTAGGGATAGGGTTAGGGTTAGGGTTAGGGATAGGGTTAGGGGTAGCGGTAGGGTTAGGGTTAGGGTTAGGGGTAGGGTTAGGGATAGGGTTAGGGTTAGGGATAGGGTTAGGGGTAGCGGTAGGGTTAGGGATAGGGTTAGGGGTAGAGGTAGGGTTAGGGTTAGGGTTAGGGGTAGGGGTAGGGGTAGCGGTAGGGGTAGGGATAGGGTTGGGGTTAGGGGTAGGGATAGGGGTAGGGTTAGGGATAGGGGTAGGGGATAGGGATATGGTTAGGGGTAGGGATAGGGTTAGGAGTAGGGTTAGGGGTAGGGTTAGGGGTAGGGATAGGGTTAGGAGTAGGGTTAGGGGTAGGGTTAGGGATAGGGTTAGGGGTAGGGGTAGGGGTAGCGGTAGGGGTAGGAATAAGGTTAGGGTTAGGTGTAGGGATAGGGGTAGGGTTAGGGATAGGGGTAGGGGTAGGGGATAGGGATATGGTTAGGGGTAGGGATAGGGTTAGGGTTAGGGTTAGGGGTAGGGTTAGGGATAGGG